>NC_142359.1:14955963-15255963 GCF_059441175.1 Urocampus carinirostris | reverse complement strand
ATTTCTTTTTCTCTTTTCACTTAAAAAAAATCTAATGATATTTTAGAGAAATTTAGTGCTTCTTCAAATTTAAACAACAACAAAAAATCTTAATTCGTGACTAGTATTTTAGTATGTGGTGGCTTTATTTTGTGCGCGAATAAACTTCTCCAACGATCATTCTATTTCTTTTTTGGTAAGTTTACCACTTCTGGTGTCAAACAAGCACATGTTTGTGGAGATGGAATTTATTTGCGTGTAATGTATTGCTTCTAAATGTCGAAAGGTTGGCATGTGTGTAAATGTACAAAACCAGTTCCCATGGTTTCAAAATGGAAATTAAGAACAATTTTCCTGAAAATCAAGTCCAATTTCTCACCAGAAATAATATACATGTTTTACTCACGAGTAAATGTGTCCAAAAGGCAGGACTAAACCTGACAAAGTTCAGATTGCTTTGGATCTGCTGCATTCTGGTAGTTTGCCCATAATTCTTAGACACTTAAGTAGAAAGTAGTTGTAATGTGGTTATGACAAAAACATACCAGTTGGTGATGAGTTGCTCACTGACATCTGTGCCATTGATTTCAATTCACATGGCCCAAAATATTTGATCTCCTTAGTGGACTTGTTTTAAAAACAGAACTTGGTGGTGAAACAAAACTTGTTCTGATACTTTTCAATCAATCAACGTCCAAATCTTGCCCATGCTAGCCCTAATGACGGTCTACCAAATGTGAAACGCCATTGGTGGTGTTTTGTCCATGACCCACCATATTATTGAAAGGCTTTTGATCAGCTTTATTAAAACACGACCGTTTTTTGTTTTTCTCTTCTTCTTCGGTCAACAAACTGTCGTCCACGGTGTATTGACATCCATCTTATATTGACGTGCGTTTGACTTTTCGAGATGTCTAGACGAGATGAAGCGCGAGCTTGAAAATTGAACGAGATCCTCCTGGTCTCCACGGATGGCAGATTGAAGGGGATTAGGAAGTTTTCTGTTTGAAACGCCAAGAGGAATTGAGGGCACCAATGTTTATAGTTTCCAATTATTAAAAATAAATCACAGCCAGACCATAAAAAATATTTTATTGCTCATTTATTGACACACATTTGGGATGAAATGCACCTGGTGTCTTTTATTTGTATTTGATGCCAAAGGTCCCAGGCTGCCATCAGAGATGGCAATCATGTCCCAGATAATATGCCGCTCTTTGCTTTTGAGACGCTCTCGAGCGTCCTGCCAGCCTCGGAGGGCTCCGTTGGCAACTTCTCCGTCGTCTTGGCTTGTAACATGGCGGCGCCAGAGCATCTGTTTTTTGGCTCTCCGCGGTCAAAATACGGAGGGAGAGGATTTATGGAGTCCTTCGGTCGAACGTACAAAATGTTTCTCGCGCATCAAGCGTCAAGCTCCAAAAAGACTTTGACGGTTGGCTTCCTGCAGAATGTGTGGGCGGACATCGATCTAAGATGGGAGGATCCTTCAGTGGAGAACTTGGCTGCTTTTCAAATGAAAAGTGCATCGGCGCATTTTTATTTGGCGCCTTTGACAGCTTTGCTCCCCCCGCCCACCCGCTAAGTCGCATGCGCGGGCAGGGCGTCATCCTCTTTCTTGCCCTTCTTGCACTCGGCAACAACAGGGCAATTCTAAATTGGTCAAGGAACAAAATGAAGAGTCGAATTACAGTAGATGTTACTGTTTTTTCTTTTGGTCAAAACAAACAATAAAACCAACGTTCAGGTTTTGTAACTGAAAATCAAATAAAGTAGGCATGACCCGGCCCGGCCCTTTAATTGATTTAAGCCTACCTGCCATGAAGTTCTAAGTCTTTAAAAAAAAAAAAAAACGTGCCTCTGCATCATCTATATCTATAGTTGTGATTTTTGAATAAAATGCAAACCAAATGCTCGCTCTACCTGCTATAGGTCAATAAAGATTATACTCTCAGCTTTTGTTTCATAGTTTTATTTGATGTAGTCAAGTCAAGTCATATTTATTTGTATAGCCTTTAATCACAAGAAGTATCAAAGGGCTGCACAGATCACAGACTAAAATATATATATTTTCACATCTAGGGTACTTTGCTTAACTGCCTGAAACATATGGTGTTGATCTTCAATGTCATTCTGGTCTAGGATAGTAGTTCATCTTATTGCCCACACACTGCTAAAAACTTTAATTTGTATTTATTTGTTATCCCTTTAAACCCAGTAAGGCGATAGGGCAAAAGTATATATATATTTTTTTTATTGATCCCACTTGAGTTTGAACAGCATGGAGAGTTGGTTCAGGTGTAAAACTGCATTCACTCAACTGATAAAGTAAAGCAGCAAACACATTTAATGCCAAACATGAAAATATTTGTGAATAAATGTGTTGTGCTTAGAAAAGATCCATTGCCATCCATGATTATAATCTATAAGGTAGGCTACAAAAGCAGGCTGAAAGAGGAAAACTGAAAAACTATGGTAAGCTAAAAGATTATAAAAATGACATCCTTTTTTTGCCTTAGGTCAAAAAGTCTGGATCTGGCCTCAGAGCTTGAGGTCCCTAAAATAAAGCATATCAATTTTCATTCATGGCAGCAGTGCTTTGGTACCAGGTAGTATTGAACCATCGTGTATGTGCATAATTGGACTTGATAGCGCGTACACATGTTCAGATGTTCTTTGTCGAGCAACCCAAGACACCTAAACCACACCGCCCAAGCACTAGATCACTGCAAGGCTTGAAACTACCCCACCCGAAACTAAGCTCGGTAATGGACACATTTGAGGAAGCTAACACATTATTTCTTTGACTTTGGAATCGCACATTAGCTCTAATTTCGGTATGCACATTCTTATGTATGTCCCTTACCAAATGCAATTTCCGCTTCCCAACAGAACGGAGAGGCTCTACTGAAATTACTCATACTCATCCCAGTTCTGGGAACATCGCCATATTGGTCCCCCGGTGCATCGGTGGAAGCCACCCAAAACTCGGGTGGGGATGAAGGTGCCCGGCGTTGCCTAGCAACCAGTGAGTCGGAAAACCAATCGTGGATGGGCGGCCTCGCGGTTGCAGTGGCGGGATGTTGGCGCCTGGCTGCAGCTCAGTGGCAGATGACATTGAGTGAAAGCTGCCGTTGTGAGATTAGAGGATCAGATCCTCATGGCACAAATGGAGAAACGATTGCCGGAGGGGTCTTCAAGGGGCGAATGTACGCACACGATGTTTTGGAAAATACGTCAGCTCTGACAACCGCAATTTGCTTTGTTTGTTGTTATTCCTTTTAGCTTTTTTTAAATTATTGCATCTTGTTTAGTTGTATGCATAAAGTCAGTTGAGGCATCGTACATTGAGTAATTATGTATCGATTATATAATGTAGTATATTAAGAATTAGAACAGAGGTTGTTGAAATATCACTTGCTTTAGGGCAGAGGTCTCCAACCTTTTTCAAGCTGAGAGATTATTTTGTTATAATTAGCGCAAATGGCTACCAGTTTTATATGCATTTCTAAAATAACACCTTATCTGATTGCCAATTTAGTTATGGGAAGTAGGGTTACTGAGACAATACTTTCGCTATTACAACCTAACTGCATAAAAAAATTGCAACCTTTTCTACTCGTGGGTCGTAAATGGGAACAGCTCAAACCTTGGGTCAATTTGAGCCTTTTTTCTGGGTTGATTTACACAGAAAGACCCAATTATTTGGGTTGTTCCTGACGAAATGACCTAAGAATGCTTGGTGTAAAATAAATCATTTATGTTGTTTTTTTAAAACAAAAGTACTCGTTTTTTGGTGAGGGGGTTTGTTGTTTGGGTTTTTTTTGGCAGGATTCTCTTTAGCATAAAAAAATTAAATATTATTCCATTTTTGGGGGGTTGTTTCCACAAAACAAAACAACACTGGATGTGTGGTCTATTTTTGACCCAAACTTGGGTTATTTTTAACCCACCTTTTCAAGTGTGGTGGAAAGCTTTGCCTTACCTGTAGCATCACATTAGCAGTTAACGCTAACTGATTTAGCAGATCACGCTCGTGTCATAATTGCTTACATTGTGGATGTGGCAGCTAGCTGTAAAATGGGGGTATTTGCAATCATTAAGAAGGGGAGCAATATAGCCACTTTGACTTGAAGTTGATTTTTCTTTACAAATGTATCGGGTCTGGAAAATACATCTATTCAATTTTTGCACCGCTTATCCTCACTAGGGTCACAGGGGTGCATTGTGGCCATCCCAGCTGTCTTCAGGCAAAGGGCAGGGGACACCCCGAACTGGTTGCCAGCACCCAGACACAGACAACCATTCACATGCTCACACATACCATTTGACAATTTTGGACTTGCCAATAATGATTTTGGATCGTGGAAGGAAGCCGTAGAGGCCAAAGTTTACCCACGCAGGCATAGGGAGAACATGCAGACTCTACACAGCTGGATTTGAACCTGGTACCTCTGAACTGTGGGACTGATATGCTTACCACTCATCCACCAGGCCGCCCTGGTTATTTACAATGTAGGGTTGCCACTTGTGAAACAGAAATTGTTAAGGACTTGCAGACAAGTTAAAGGTCCCACTCGATGTGTTGGCCGTTAAGCCCAGGAAACGGCCTTCATCCTAAAAAGTGTGGAGCGCTCCGGGCAGATCCCATCGTGAGAGGGATTAGAATGGGAAAGGGCAACCGGGATCACTCAGAGAGCGGAGCTCCTTCCACCCATGCAGGCATGACGCACGGAGGGAAGCGAGGCGGCATAGTTCAGATTCCCGGTGTGTGTCCGGGGAATCGGTTGCGAGGCCAGATGGCGCGGGCCCGCCGGTCTTGCAGAAGGTAGCGGGAAACCACGGCGAGGTCAGCTCTTGATGTCGGACGCTCCCCGGAGCGTTTCCTTCCCTCCCTTTGAACGCCGAGCGGCAACGGCAGAGCCGCAACTGTGCCGATCGCCTCCTTAACGCGGCGCTCGACTTCAAACGCGGCCCCCTATTCCCTCCTGCCCCGAGCCTCCCGAGTCGCTGACATATGTTCTCTGGCCCCGGCGTGCCAATAACATGCCAGCCGAGAGCGCACGTGGACATATTGTGTTCTCTTTCCGGCTTTCATCTCGCACAATTCCGGTCGGCTCGCGGAGCGCGACGCGGCGGCGGCGGCCAATTATATCGCTCGGCGCTCGCAGACAGATGTCCAATGTAACCTGGTTAGCACTAATAGGCGGGCTTTTGAAACCAGAGTAATTATTCATCATTGACGCACAGCAAAGAGATATTCGACAAGGAGTGCGTGTGACAGGTGCGGGCGCCGATTGCCCGACCGACGTCGGCCATTTGCGGCGGCGGTGAAAGAGCCCGATGATCTCCCTCCATTTTTTGGTCCGAATCGCAGCTTTTGAAGGATGGGTATAGACAAAGAGCCCTCGTTATTCTCATTAATCCTCCATCTGTCTTGTTGGCAGGAGCCCACCGTTAGCTGGCTCGCCGTGATTAACATTTCATCTCGATGATGTCCTGATGAAAGCAGGAGTCATCATTGATTTCATTTTTGATTCGGTAAGATTAGCATAAATTCATCTTTTCTCAGTTATTGTTTTTCATGATTTGATTTGAATCACATAGGAGGTTGATGTACAAAATCTTCTTGATGATAATGTGTTTAATGTTTCACTGTTGAATACAAGGCCATCTGATTCATTGTGTGTTTGATATAAAAATCTAGCACACATGTGTCAAACCCATGGCTCGCCACATCATTTTGTGTGGCCCTGCGAGACAACGCTGAGAGAAGCACAAGAGAAAAATGAGCCAACATGACCTGGAGTTTTAAATATGTCCACTGGATGTGGCCAAAGCCAGGCACCACTCGCAGAGCACCCACTGTGGTTTGTTCACTAGATAGATAGATAGATAGATACTTTATTCATCCCCGTAGGGAAATTCACACTTCCAGCAGTCTACCCCGTTGTTTATTAACAGATGAACATGATGCCCTAGGGGTGCTTGTAGCGGAATGGATGACGTCACGCCAGTCCAAAAGTTCGACATCCCTGCGGCAGATGGAAAACTTTTCTTTGTGAAAATCCAGGGATACACCACCTCGTGTTAGCAAGTCCGCCTCCTCTCCGATTCCCCCCGGCTTTCGTGTCTCTGTTTAGCGGCGTTGAAGCCGGATTGCTCCGGGTAGCTCCGGGTGGCTACACGTTAGCGTCCGGAATGCTAAACGTGAGCCACGTTTCCGCAAAAACACAGTAACTGCGCTCCCTGTGCGCCTCGATATTTTCCACCAGCACTCGATGATCTTATTTGGTCGTAAGTTCGCATTTACCATGCTTACGGATGGTACCGAAGACTTATAACGCCGCTAGCCGCTTCGCTAGCTCCGGCTCCTCTTCCACGGTAGGCCCCTTCATCACGCCGGCACGAGAATTCTTCAGGGCAAGGATTTGAAATTCCTTGAATACACGCATTTTTTGTGCGCTAAAACCCATGTCCATAGGATAGAAGTAATCCATAGTGTAGTTGTCAAAACGGGAAGAAAAAACACCGAAGATAGGAGCAGACAATAAAACAATAGGGCAGCTGCTGGAAAAGGCAGCCGCTCGTGGCAGCGCCGCTTTGATAAACTACCATTAATCAATCAGAGAACATTAAGGAAACCCATCCCATCGTTATTTTACTTAAAACAGAAGGCGCAGACGTGCTTTATAAGGCAAAATGAAAAATACAAAATTTAAAAATAGAGCACCTGGCTGTCTTTGCAGAAGTTTAAAGAAGATTTAGCTCCTTTTTATAATAGTTATGAAATTTAACAGCAAAGTCCCGAAATTTAGGTAAATAATTTCATTAAATAAATACAAATGAAAAGCAAGAAAGACTTAATTCATTCAATTAATCATTTCAATTAGTGTTTGGCTGCTATATTTGTCGCTTTACAGTCTACAGGCATTACCCGAAGTTAAATAAAATGTAGTAAAAATGATCTCAATTGTGTTTTTAATACCTCAATAATCGTTTAAAAATCAAATAATCACTGAATCATAATTTAATTGCGAGCCTCCGAAAAGACCCCCAGCCCTCCAGCTAAGGCACGATATTAGTCCGGCCCCCATGTGGCCCCCAAGCTAAAATGAGTTTGACACCACGGATCTAATAGAAACTTTCACCAATTTTGAAGCTAACCCAAATATTGGACATTTTGCCCGGCTCGACTTCATAAAATCTGTTTCACAAATTCAACATCAGAATGTAAATCCGGATGGTGCAATTGTAACTTGTGCAGTCCTTTGAGACATTTTGCGATTAGGGGTTTACAAATAAATGTGACTTGACTTGAATGTCATTAGTTTTAGGGAAATTTTTGGGGTGACTTCTCCTTTAGGATGGTTAGTACCGTATTTTCTGGACTATAAGGCGCACCATTTTATAAGACGCACCCTTATAATATTCCTCTGTATATTATTTCTTACAAATATTGATACACATTTATGGGTTTTGTAAAGTGAATCACCAAAGAAATGTGCAAATTTTTTTAGCTAGCTATGTGGCTACTTTTCTAGCTTCGTAGCCAGCTATCATCCTACATTTTTAGCTATATAGCTAGCTAGATACCTAGCTTTTTGCATTTTTTGCATGCAATCTAGCTGATATTTCATCTTTTTCTACTAGTTAACAAGCTAAATTTTGGGCTCTTTTCTACCTAGCAATCTAGCTTTGGTCTGGCTATTTTGATGGATTTCACTCTTAGCTAGCTAGCTCCCTTATAGTTGTTTTTTACCTTTAGTATGAAATTTACATTACATTATTATTATAATTTATATAATCATAGTTGGCATTTGGATTCTATGTAAACCAAGTTACATATTTACATTTTCCATATTCTATTTAAAATATTCCCGTTCCCACAAAAGTATTTTATACAGCTGATGTTATATTTTACTTGTTATTTTTTGTTATCTTTGAGCTCTGTACAGCCCTTTTAGACTTTTTGTGATAAAGGGCTGTACAAATAAATATCACTTGACTTGATGTGATTTTAAAGTTCTGTTGGTATTATACAAAATCATGCATGGACTTGCTCCTTCATAACTTTCACTTCTAAGGACCACATGAAATTAAAACTCCAGTCTGACAGAGGGTTGCATTAAAAACATTGGGGAAAAACGTATTTCATAGAACATAAATATTAGGGAATCTTTCACAGCAAGCTTTCACAGCAAAATAAACTTAAACCATAAATAGTTACCGGACTTAGGAGCATATCATAGTAATTCTGACTTTTAAATAATTGTATTTCCGGTCTATAACCCTTATAGGCCAGAAAATACAGTAAATATTTTGACTTTGTTTTCTAAACTTGACTTTCGAAATCACTTTTCCTTCTTGTTGGTGATTGGAATCTTGTTTATTGAATGGATAACTTCGCATTCTCAAAGAATCATCAATTAGTGTTGTGAGTTGTGAGAGGCAAATTGTTTTGTTTTTTGTATTGTGCATACGAATTATAATTTTTGTACACGTACTTTATGACTTAGAACTCAAAAGTACATATAAGAGGTTCGTGTTGCATTCATTAAGTATGTGTGTTTGATAAGAGTATATTTTGTTCTATTAGCATTAAAAAATACTGGTGATAAGTAAAAAAAATCAAATCTTTTTATTCAATTCCCTCTCCCTTTGAATATTTTGCAGACAAAAAGGACAACATAAAGCACATTTTTGCCAATGTAAGAAAAAAATGAGGTATGAGACTGAGCAGGATCCATCCATCTTGTACAAATCAATGCACGGACTCACATTTGCATTCGGTCACTCAGCTGGCTACTGATCTTACAATTTGTCTTGAGCACGGACTGGGCCCATTGATTTCCTCTGCGCAAATAAAGTGGAATGGAAATCAAAGATAATTAAGATGTGAATAAAGGCAGAGCTGCTGGCCAGGCAGCATGAGTCAGCCAAAGCACTCATTTTAGACGGTGAAAGGGAGATTGATTTTTTTTTTTTTTTTTTTAGGTTTAAACAATGCCCCATAAATCAATTGAGAAAGCCATCTGATGAATCGCCGGATGCAAAATACCTTCAGTGTCGACGACGTCGTTGGACAGTTTCCTCCGTTTTAACATTCATCGACTCCTCCCCAAAGGAAGGAACTTTCCGATTTCTATTCGGAGCCAAGGCACGCATATAGCATCTCAACCCACCTTAACAAGGTCACAAAAAGTGCAAGTTACCTTAGAAGATCTTCACTTTAGATCAAATCTGCACCTGCTTAGTTATAAAGTTAGATCGTGTTCTGTTCCGGAACATGGCCATGCCCCTAACATGGATTTATCCAGTGTCTGGAACTCATGACAAAATGTTACTGTACACCAGGGCAGACAACTCTGTAAAGTTGCCTGCCCAGCCATAAAGTTGCCTGCCCCATATTTCACAACTTGAAACACAATGAGACGACTAATCGCAAAAAAAATTGTTGCAAAGTATTAAGGATTGATAATCAGAACATATAACAGAACACTTTAAAATGAAGTTTATTATATTATAACATTCATTGCATGTATATGACATCACTTTCCATCTGCCATCAGCATTTACTCATCTTCATTCATGCAATGTTTGCGTTGCGTCGTCTGCTACAAGCCTCGTGAACTCTTCTTTCCACGATGCTTTTAATGTACGTTTACGTTTTGTAGCGTCATAGGTTTTGTTAGCTTCTTTTGAATCTTTCTTCTGTGGCAGAGATTTTGGCTTGATTCCTTACCACTTATCCGTTTTTCTTGTGTTCTTTCTCTGTGCGTATGCTTTGGAAAATGATATGCAAATGCCCGACCTCATAAGGCTCGGGAAAGTCCGGAAGCACAGAGTTATTCGATGCAGGCTTTTGATTGGCTGCCGAGTATGCAAATTGCCAAATGAACCGATATTCCGAAATTTCCAAACCGAACTAAGATTTCGAAATCTGAATAAAGCAAAGGTTTGATTTGAATTATTATTATTATTATTAAATTTTTTTCTTTTTTTTTCTTTTTTGAGAAAGTTGTAGGCCCCCTGGGCGGAGACGTTTTGAAGAGTTGTACGCCCGATGTAAAAGATGCATTCCCTGGGCGTCCGGGCAGACGTTATTTCAGACACTGATTTATCGCATATTTTTGCTAACGCAACCGCTAACTGCATTTACAGATTACATGACTTTGCACTTAAAAAAAAAGAAACTTGGGCCAAGAATGGGAACAACCCAATACTTGGGTGAATTTGACCACATTTTATGATTTTTATTTTTTTTTACTAAAACAACCCCATATTTTGGGTTTTTCTACACAAAATGACCGAGGCTATTTAGTGTGAAATGGACAAAAAATGTTGTTGTTTTTCTTTTTTAACAAAAATATTATTCTTGTAGATTTTTAATGAACCTTAATCCATTTTTGTGGAGGTTTATTAAGTATTGGGTTGGTCCAATTTCGGCCCAAACTGTTTTTTAGTGTAACCCACTGCCCGAAGATGGGATGGGCTCCAGCACCCCCAAGACCCTACTGAGGATAAGCGGTGCAGATAATGGATGGATGGATGTTTTTAGTGTGGTGGCGAGCTTCGCCTTACTCGCTAGCATCACATTAGCAGTTAATGCTAATGTAGAAGCTACTGCTAGTGCCATTTATGTGAGTGCCCTTAAAACAGACTGTAAGTGAATTGTTTTTATTTTCCTGGATCACAACCCATTGAATATCATTTACATTGAGATAAGAAGTGGTACTCTAGGATGAACATGCAAGAATAGACTTAAAAGAGAAAAATAAGATTAGAAAAATAATTTTGGGGTACATACAGTTAGAATTGTCAATAGTTTCATTGATAACAACTTAGTGAACATTGTTTACGATAAAATTAGACGTGGCACTCTAGGATGAACATAAAATAAAAGACTTTTTTTTTTTTTTGGTTTGAACAAATTTATTGACACTAAGAACAGAAAACAATCATGACAATCTCAACAGCAATTAAGCACATTCACAATATTATATTCCAATATTACGTTTTTAACAGCAAACACAAAGTGAGGTTTGAACAAACCTTCTCGAAAATCAAACATATTCACAATTTCATTATATAACATCTTTGTTAGTGTCAATAGATCCGTCCAGGCCAAAGTCGATTGTCCTCGGTCTGAACAAATCCACCGACACCAACAGCAGCAAAACACATCCATCAAGCATATTCACATTTTTTTTATATTTGACAATATGACGTGACGATATGACGTTTTAACATTTTTTCCTGACATTTTCAACATCAATTAAACAATTTCAGAGTTATTTTCTTTTAACAGTAGTAAACCAGCGTGTAAAAGGCAATACTATTGTGCAAGGGCATAGCTCTGCCATCCCACCCTCCCAAGCAGCATTCTTACAGTCCTCTGTGTGGGTCCTTTCCATTCTGCGTGGGTCCTCTCCCTTCTGGGTTCCACAACCCAGGCCGTTGCTGCCGGGACTCCCACAGTGTAGCTCCGGCTCCCCCCTCCGGGTGGGTACAGACGAGTCTTAATAGAGACTAAGATAAAAAAGAAAGCTAGGATAAATACTTAAAATGGTCTTTATTGTCACTTATAACAACGTAATGAACATTGTTTAGTGTCATGGTTACTGATGTGACTCACCTGTGCCCGCTCATTTGGCGCCAACCGCCACGGGTTCTGATTGGCTCCCTGTCACTGTCACGTGGCGTGGTGGAGTGGCGTGGAAGGGGGCTGTCACGAGGCGTGGTGGCGTGGGGGACCGGACCAGAACGGAGGCAGGAGGCAGGAAGGGAGAACTCATATGCATTGACGATCATAAGTTTTATTTAACAAAATAAAAGTCGCCCAATACTCCGGGACCAAAACAGAACAATACAGAGTTCCTCCGGCACGAACTCAACAGGACAAGGCATAACAGACGGAAAATGTTTAAACCTAAAACAGGACAAGGCATAACAGACCTGGGATTGTGTAATGAGCCAGCGCCCGCCAAACCCAAAATCCAGCCTTAAATAGCAGACCAGCAATCAGCTGATCTGCTGCAGCTGAGTTCGGGGGCGCGGCAGACTGGTAGCCATGGCGACCGTGACAGAGCCCCCCCTTTAAGGGACAGCTCCTGAGGTCCCCAAAAAAGGAAAAAAAAATAAAATACTACCTCACGCCCCGGAATGGTTCGACGCTCGGCAGGGTTGGGGGGGGGCCAGCAGGCAAACTGGACCGGCAAACACGAGGACAGACAGAGAATCAGAACCGGCGAACACAGAGGACAGACAGGGAATCAGAACCGGCAAACACAGAGGACAGACAGGGAATCAGAACCGGCAAACACAGAGGACAGACAGGGAATCAGAACCGGCAAACACAGAGGACAGACAGGGAATCAGAACCGGCAAACACAGAGGACAGACAGGGATTCAGAACCGGCAAACACAGAGGACAGACAGGGATTCAGAACCGGCAAACACAGAGGACAGTCAAAATTGGCAAAAACAGGCGAGAGTCAAAATCAGGACCGGCAAAACAGGAGAGAGTCAAAATCAGAACCGGCAAAACAGGAGAGAGTCAAAATCAGAACCGGCAAAACAGGAGAGAGTCAAAATCAGAACCGGCAAAACAGGAGAGAGTCAAAATCAGAACCGGCAAAACAGGAGCAGCGGAGTCGGACTGGCAGGCAGCGGAGTCGGACTGGCAGGCAGCGGAGTCGGCCCGGCAGGCAGCGGAGTCGGAGTCGGCCCGGCAGGCAGCGGAGTCGGAGTCGGCCCGGCAGGCAGCGGAGTCGGAGTCGGCCCGGCAGGCAGCGGAGTCGGAGTCGGACTGGCACGCAGGGGAGTCGGAGTCGGCCCGGCAGGCAGCGGAGTCGGAGTCGGACTGGCACGCAGGGGAGACTGAATAGCAGGCAATCGGCACGGGAGTCGGGCAGGCAGGCATGAGAGTCGAACAGGCAGGCGTCAATTCCTCCCGGGACCCCATTCGAGGCACAGCAATGGCCACGACGGGCGGGGCCGTGGTTCGAACGGGCAGGGAGTCGAATTCGGACTCAGTGGGCGCTTGCCAAGCTGCGTTCTCCAGGTCTCCCCAAATCGCGCTGGGATCGTTCGCTGAGTTCTTGTCGTGGCTGGCTCATTCTGTCACGTGGCGTGGTGGAGGGAAGAGGGTGACCGGACCAGAACGGAGGCAGGAGGCAGGAAGGGAGAACTCATATGCGTTGACGATCATAAGTTTTATTTAACAAAATAAAAGTCGCCCAATACTCCGGGACCAAAACAGAACAATACAGAGTTCCTCTGGCACGAACTCAACAGGACAAGGCATAACAGACGGAAAATGTTTAAACCTAAAACAGGACAAGGCATAACAGACCTGGGATTGTGTAATGAGCCAGCGCAAACCCAAAATCCAGCCTTAAATAGCAGACCAGCAATCAGCTGATCTGCTGCAGCTGAGTTCGGGGGCGCGGCAGACTGGTAGCCATGGCGACCGTGACAGTCACCATTTTAACCCAGTCCTGTCTGTCCCCTGTTGTCAGTCCGTCTGCGAACCTCAGTGTATACTAGGTAAGCCTTTTTCGACCCTGACTCCCACCTGTCCCGTTTTTGCTCCCGTCTGTCTCCGGCTACGACCTGTTTTGATCCGGACCCCGTCTGGTCTCCCATCCTGGCTTACGACCTTTTTTGTCCCCGACTACTGTCCCGTTCTGGCTTACGACTCGTTTCCGACCCTGACCACGCCTTGCTCTCCCAGTCCTGGCTACCGACCAGTTTTTCCATCCCTGACACCGCCATCGCTCGCGACGGAAGATCCACTTCTGTGTTTGGATCACAATCCGAGTACGAGAGCGACTTGCTTCCTGCGTCCAGCGAAGACCGCCCTTCCTCTTTCCTTCGATAAAACTTGTAAACGCTACGTCCTGGTCCTGACAGTTTAGAACAAGATTAGGCATGGCACTCAAGAGTAAAATAATTAATTAAGGCTTCAAAGAGAAGAAAATCGATAAAGAATGTCTGAATAAAAGGTAATGTTTGGAGCCTGGCCTAGGTTATAAGTGCATCATATAGTATTTATATTTCTAAAATATATATATGCAATGAAAAAGTACTGCTGCAATGACATTCAGAAGCAACACCAAAATAAGTTAAAAAATTAGATCTCATTGCCCGATTCTCCGTGTCACGGAGACGAGGTGGCGTGGAAGGTGACCGGACCAGAACGGAGGCAGGAGGCATGAAGGGAGAACTCAAATGCGTTGACGATCCATAGGTTTTATTTAATAAAATAAAAGTCGCCCAATACTCCAAGGCAAAACAGAACAATACAGAGTTCCTCCGGCACGAACTCAACAGGACAAGGCATAACAGACTAAAACAGGACAAGGCATAACAGACCGGGATTGTGAATAATGAGTAGTAATGAACCCGCAACCGCAGAGCCCACCATGCAGCCTTAAATACAGACCCACCATTAGTGGAACTGCTTTCAGCTGTTGCCCAGGGGGCGGGGCAGACTGGTCACCAAGGCGACCGTGACACTCCGAGGTAGATATATATGTTTTCATCACATTGTGTGCTTGTTTAGCGTGGTGATAGCCCTGGGCAAGAAACTGTCTCTTATAGGCAATAGCCGGATTTTAAAGTTTTGTAAAGGGTTCTGGTCCTCATTAACCACGATAACCGAGGAAGTACTGTATACGGATTTTAATAATTATGATTCAGAATCAATGGTTATCAAATGTTTTGAAAGACCCTGTATTTTTGCTGTTATCGCCCACCCTTAGTTGCACTTTGACGCTTGCGACACGCTTACGCACTTCCTGCAACACTTGGGAAGCGCTCAAGTCTTATCTGGCGATTCACACAACACATAAAAGCAAAGCACGGCTCTCTGACAGCAGCATGTGGGACGCAGCTCTCCACCTTAATTGATTTGTTCCAAATCTGCTCTATATGCCCCGAGATAAATTTTTGCGGGGGTTTTTGAGCAGGGGGGGGCGTTTGTTTGTTTGGTTGCGCTTTGAAGACAATCCAGCGATTCTGTTTGGTATCTGCGGACTGACGCCATTGTTCCTCGGAATCGGCGGTCCGAGCCAGAGTCCCTCACAGATGATTTATGTGTTCAGCTGGGCCGAGGGGCGGGTGACGCCAGCGAACGGGCGACTATCATCTGGCCGTGGAAAGCCGAAGCCCGGCAGGCCGCGAGGAGGCTTAAACGCGGGCAGGACGGCTGCCAGCTTCGCCATTGTGCTTTAATGAACCCAATACAGGAGCCGGCTGCCTAAATGTGCGCTGATAGATAAGGCCCCTCCGCCCGATTGATTTATTTACTCTGCACGCTCGCCATTTCCATAACACTGTGGCCACAAAAGACGTTCAAGATCTAAATAGGTGAAACCTGCCATTTGACGATGTCGGAACTGGGGAGCTCGATCATCTCCAGGAAGAGTCGGGAATCATTTACTCACACTGTGCTCGCCATTAGCGGACAAAATTGCCCTACCATAAACGAATCATTTTATAATCCATCTTTTCGGTGATTACTACGGAGAAAAACACAAAAGGTCAAACGCTGGTTTCCACATTCCGCGTCTTTTGGTTTTTAAATGTGTGAAATCGGGAATGGAAAGTTGAATGTCGTCCAAAAATTTCCAAAATTGATTCATATTTTTTATCAGTTACTATAGCTCCATTGTAGGTGAACATGATAAGAAATATATGTCCTAAAACAAAAAAACAATACAGACGCTGCTTTACTGTCACTATCAGAACGGAATTAGGACCCAGATGCGTAACGTTAACCACAAGCTTATTAAGATGAAGAGGAAAGGCAGCGCCCGCGACCCGGTGCTCGCTGGACGCGGGAAGCAAGCCGCTCACAGAATTGGAACGTGTTCCGAATGCGGAAGTGGATCTTCCGGAGAGGGAGATCGAAGTGTCGTAGACGGAAAAACAGGTCGATAGCCGGGACAAGAGTTTAAAGCGTATCAAAAAATGAGTCGTAAGCCAGAGACAAACGGGGCAATCGGGAACGGACAGGTGGAAAACGGGTGAAAAAAGCGGGACCGAAGGGAGTCAGAGTCAAAATGCTTGCCTTGTAGAAACAGAGGTTCGCTAACGGACTGACAACAGGCGAGTGAAAGGACTGAGCTTAAGTAGGACAGGGAACCAAAAAACACATTTAATAAAATAATATGCTTTATAGAGATATTACTTTTGGAAGATGGGCTTCAACAGGTCCTCCTCCGTAGCAGAGAAGTGATCCAACCAATTTCTCAACCGTGTTAAGCTTTCTTATTCCACTTTCATTTCAAAAGAAACTGCTCGCCTTTTCTTTACACTTTACACCAAACATATCGAATGGATGCACGAGATATTAAACAATAAAATTGTCAAAGTTAGTTAGGAGATAGTATAGACATAGACAGTATAGAATGTTTACAGACGAACTAGGAAGACAAAGCGTATTTTTCGGGTGGATGCTTGGTGACTTCTCACAGCGCCACACGCCAGTAGTGGCGGAAAGAAGCATTACAGTACTGTCCTGTACTCTGAAAAAGGTGCACACCATACAAAATGCAAAGAACAACATTTCATTTTATCTACTGTTGGGACCCATGTGGGAACATTCATAACATTTAAAATTAAAAAAAAAAATCATTTAGGGGATTTCTTCCCAGGTTTTTTAAGATACGGGTGTGGGTCATCTTGGCCCGAGGACAACAAGAGATTTAAGTCTTTATTACGTATTTATCTTGTTTATCCTGGAGTGCCATGTCTAATCTTGTTGCAACCAATGTTCACTACGTTTATCAATGACAATTAATACTTTTCTATTCCAATATAGAGATTCTTGTATAAAATCTATGACTAGGAAATGTTTGTACAACTCCCGATGAAAATTCAAGTATTGTTCCACTGAAATAGCCATTTTCAGTCGTATTTTTACGAAATTTCTGTTACTTGTTTTTCTGTTAAAATAAACATACTTGTAATGAGCAGAGTGATCTGCAGTGGTAATTAGCACATCATTTTGTTGAATTTTGTCCGTCAATTTTGAAAAATCAGAACTTGAAATAGGCAAAAAAGGGAAGAATTTAACAAGAATGGATTATTGGTTTCTGTTGTAGGACATATATTTCTTGTTATTTTTACCTACAATGGAGCTATAGTAGCTGACAAAGAATACTAATCAGACAATTTTAACTTATTCTCACAATTTTTAGAAACGCATCACAAGGTCAGTTTGTGGAGCTTTTTAATTGACCACTGGGCCCTTGGATAGATGCAATCAAACGCACCTAAATTGAGTGTAATTTTCCATTATCAATCATTATGATGGGTACTGTGATGCCAAAACTACTGAGTTGGTGAATGGCCAAAATTGAAATGATACTGCTTAATTTTTTTCTTCATTCTGTTTCTTGCAGTGGATTGTTTGTCAGATGTCGTGAGAACATCTCGTTCGGATCACAATGATAAACAAAGACTGCACTTTGCTTTTTATTTCAAACGGCCTCCATTGTTCCTCTCTTTCCCACCTGCGCCGTCCTTGCGGATTGGTGGTTTCCGTGGCGACCCTGGAAGCTGTCCCCCAAAACGTGTGAGGGGGAGGTTCTGCCGTAAATCGCCACTTTTTTTTTTTTTTAATTTAGGAAATTGGCAAAGGAAGTGCAGTAAATGAATCCTTGATAATAATCATTTGCATATGGAACAAAACGCAATTAGTCCGCTGTTTTCCTTTTTTTGGCTACAGGCAAACACGTGAAAACATTGTGGAAATTGTATTTTGACCATCTCGCTTGACGCCATCACGTTATGAGACATTTAGGTTCCTTCTCAGTAGGGATGGGCAGATATCAAATATCGATATCATCGATACTAAGCAAGTAATTGATTTAGATAGATACTATTGTCCTGGGATCGATACTTTACTACTCCACCGATTCCCTCAAAGCGCTTCTTCCATGTGTCGATAGCGCAGCCCTTCTCTCTCTCACACAGCGCCCTCGGCAACTCTCTAAGTTTATGCCCGAGTGCGTGACTGACTGGCAAACTTTTAGCAACCCTCCCTACCTGGCCTGCTGCTGCATCCTGCCTCTCAGGCGGGAGAGAGGGCCAAATTTACAGAAGCTAAAGTGTGGACTTTTTTTTATTATAGAAAGGAACAAACAGATGTAATTTCTGCAGTAAAGTGGTCCGCTACTGCGAGGACACAACACATTTACATGAACACGTTAAAAAAAAATCACTTCACAAAGAGCAAAAGGCTGCAACTAAATTGTAAACATGTGGCTGTTCCTGAACAAAAAAACTTAAACTGTAAATCTGTTGTCACTATGGCAACAGAGACAATGAGAGACAATTGACAGTTGAATTTATTCACATTACTGACTTTTTTTTTTTTAATATAGTGCAATGAGACGTATTTCGGTCCTGTAGTTGACATCGTTAAACAGTATTTGGTCATGATTACTGATGCGAGGCACCTGAGCCTGCCCCTTTGGCGCCAACTGCCTTGGACGCTGATTAGCTACCTGTCTCTTTTTAAACCTCCGCCTTTCTGTCACCGGTTGTCAGTCCGTCTACGAACCTCAGCTCATGCTCGGAAAGCCTTCGACCCCGACTCTCTCCTGTTCGGATTCCTGTCTGTTTCCCGGCTCCGACCCGTTTTCTGAACTTGACTACGATTTTTGCTCCCCCGTCCCGGCCACAGATGTGTCTTTTCCCGCTCTCGACACTGCCTTCACTCGCCACAACCTGAGCAACCTGCTCCCCACGACCAGCAATCTACCGATCGTGTGTACTATCCTTTCCCTTCTTCCAAATAAAACTAAGAGAAACGCACACAAGTGGGTCCTGTCTTCGTTCTGGTCCTGACATATTTGTATTTTCGTCCTACGTATAGCTGCTGTTTTTGTTTGACTCTCTTGGCTTTTGTTCTGAAACAGTTGTAACAGAAATACTATTTTTAATACTGTTGAAGTTTACAATGTAATTAATTAATAAAATGAAACATTTTCAGTGTATAAAATCTTTGTGCGCTATTTATCATAATTATAAACGAACTCAAGGTGTGAGGGTTCAATTATTCAATGATCACAACATTTCCAAGCAAAAAGTATCAAATTTGTACGGATCGATACTACAAATTCCCAATAGCAAGGACTTAATTTGTCTCTATAACCAAATCTTACTTCTGTTTTTTGTTATTTTCCCGTTTCGCTCGGAGTAGAAGGGAGCTGCTCCGATCTCCCGTTGCTTTTACTCAGCCAATGGCCGCCATCCAGCTTCAGGCAAAGGCCGTGATTGGCTGATCCCTTCACTCTCTGGCACCTGGAGCCATGCTTGAGCATGTTTGCAGGCATGCATGCACACGCCAGGGATGACAGCAGGGTTGGTGAGTAACAGAATACATGTAACGGTGTTATGTTATTAGTATACAAAAAAATTTAGTTGTATTCGGTTACAGTTACAGAAAAAAAGATGAAATCAAACTGCAGGGACAGTTTAATCTAAACCTACTCACATATACATAATCCGCTGACGGGAAAAACTATCGAATCATCATTTCAATCACTGACACTCGAGAGACAAAGAGAGATACAGCCAGCACTGATTATGTTGAATTGGGGTGAGCCTGCAGTTTTGTGAGGGCAGCACAGTTTCTCGCGAGTGATCCGTTCAGGGACGTTTAGTGAATAGGATTGGTTGTATTATTTTTGTATTTTGCAGCTAATTGGTGTTCAAAATAACTACACCAGGGGTGGCGAACAAGTTTGACACAAAGAGACGAAATTTTTAATGTGAGAGTCAAAGAGCCGCACCACGCACTGACCTGCCATGACAGACACAAACACACACAATTACAAACATATTATTTCCCATAACATACTCCTCTCCTTACAATACAACAAACATTATTCTTGTGTTGATTCCAAGGAAAGTGTCCACCTTCAATACACTCAAAAAACTAAACATGAAACAAGGCAAACAGCCAAGATAGATAGATAGATAGATACTTTAGTCAGCCCCGCAGGGAAATTCACACTTCCTGCAGCATCCCTGCGCTGGAGAACAAAACAATAATAAAGCAAAAAGAATACAATACACAAATACCCAGTGTGACGTGTTAATACCCAATGCAGCATGTTATATAGAGTATCTAGATAGTGCTACACAGAATACACACTGCAATAAAAAACGGTAATATGCAATGTGGGGGGTGTGGTTTAATGTGGGCCTTTACTCCTCCGGGTGGAGTTAAAGAGCCTCATGGCATGAGGAAGAAAATATTTCCTCAGTCTGTCCATGGTACAAAACTGTGACAGCAGTCTGTCGCTGAAGCTGTTCTTCTGTCTGGAGATAATGCTGTGTAGTATATATATAGTATATAATTAACTATATTATAGTATATAGAAAATATGATGAGGCAAAGAGCCGCATTGTTATTGGCCAAGAGCCGCATGCAGCTCTAGAGCCACTTGTTCGCCACCCCTAAACTATACGATCACTGTCTTGTTATATTGTGAGAATCTTTACCTAGCCAAGTAAATCTGAATATTTTCAAGAGGTTTGGCATCGCCACTTTGGACAGGTAAAACTTGAACTTGGGACTTAGAAAGTGAACACTTGGTGTGTTTAAAACAATATTGGGTTCTGAAGGTAAACTAAAACAGCATATCTTGCCTGTCATGAGGAAGAGAAAGTTTTATTTTTGCTTAAAAAACTATTCTACGTGCTTAGTGTTTGAGCAATTTTTTGCAGGACTACAAGAAACTACCTGACCTTGGAGTCCTACATCTTTTTCAAGGTCACATTCATTTGTTTTAAAAAAAAAATTGTAATTTTATTTATATTATGTTTATTTTGGGCGGCACGGCAGCTGAGTGTTTAGCGCGTCCGTGGCACAGTTCTGAGGTCATGGGTTCAAATCCAGCTACCAGCCTTGAAATGAAATGTGCAGACTTTGCATGTTCTCCCTGTGCTTGCGTGAGTTTCCTCCCACATTCCAAAAACATGCATGTCAGGTTAATTGGCTGGTCCAAATTGTCCTTAGGTGTGAATGAGCGAGTGAGTTGTCTGTCCCCGTGTGCCCTGGCAACCAGTTCAGGGTGTCCCCTGCACACTATCTGAGGATAGCTGGGATGGGCTCAAGCACCCCGTAGACCCTACTGTGGACAAGCTGTGTAGATAATGGATGAATGGATGTTTGTTTTGTTCCTTACCAGCATCTTTGTTATTGGAGTAAACAAAAAGTAAACGAAAGTTATCAAATTATATTACTGCAAGGTTTTTAGATTACATCACAGATTACTTTTTAACAGCGAACTGTTTAAGATTCTATTTTTAAAGTAACCCTCACAGCCCTGGATGCCAACCACCTCCTGCTGGGTGTGCGGCCGTGGAAGTGTGACACGGCGACAATCGAAAGCCCCTCACCTGCGTCAGAGTGAGAAACAAAAAATCCTGACATCGTTGCGAGCCAGATGTCGAGTGAAAACTTTGTTCCTGTGATCAAAAACTGAAAAGCGACAACATACACACACCAACAATCCCCACCCCCATTCCAAAGCCTGTTTGCGTACGATTAGCATCCACGGCTGCGCAAATAGGATACGTGTGTTTGCGCGCCGGTTGTCGTACATTTCAGGATTAATCCATCATCTAAACCAAGACGGACGCGTTTGATTGCTTAGCTGTGGTTTTACGGTTTTAGACTGAGCATATGGAATATAATAAAATATGAGCAAGACTGTGGAGGACTTGGTTTGAGCATCAAGCTCACAGTTCAGAGGTCAAGTCAAGTTATATTTATCTGTAGAGTTCTTAATCACAAGAAGTCTCGAAGCGCTGCACAGACATTTTTACATTATTACAGATATTACACCTTCCCCTGATCTAAAACCAGGGTTCAAATTTGGTTATTGATGTAGATATTTCATGTAGGTTTTCTTCGGGCACTCTGGTGTCCCCGCATATCCCCAAAACATGCACGGTAGGTTGATTAGCCAGTCAAAATTGTCTTCAGGTACGAGTAAGCATTTTTCTGTAGAAGCCAAAAAGAAAAGAAAAGATCAATTCAAATATCGCTAATCTCAATATAAAGCAAGTACTTGGATCAGATCGATACTATTGTCCTGGGATTGACCAAATAAATGGTTCAGCTCTTCTCTTCCTCAGCCACTTTCTTTATACCTGAGTCAGGCTGACAGGCACACTTTTAGCACCTCTCTTTACTTGTGCTGCATTCTGCCTGCCAGGCAGAAGAGGGGGCCAAATCTATGCACCCACCCTTACCAAAATATACTAAAGACAGAAGCAAACAGGAAGCGCAACAGTGTCGATTTTATTTTCCAACAACAGAAAAAGACCATAGAGAAGCTCCCCTACTTCCGACCGTTCGACTTACGTGAAAAGGTAGGTACGATCATTTTTTTTGGGATGTTGAAAAAAATCAGGACATTGCTGTAAGTTAGATTTTGTATTGTGTGCATCTTTTTCCGAGTACAGGACAGTACTGTAGTGCTTCTTTCCGCTGCTACTGGCGTGTGGTGGCGCTGTGAGGGGTCACCCAGCTTCCACCCCAAAGAAGGAATCCGGCTTCTACTTCCTGGTACGTGTGTAAACATTTTATACTGTCTATACTATGTCTATACTATCTCCAGTGCACTAAGAACTTTGACATTTTTACTGTTTAATATCTGGTGGATCGATCAATATGGTTGGTGTGAAGTTTAAAGAAGAAGCGAGCTGTTTCTTTTGAAATAAAAGTGGAACAAGAAAGCTTGTTGCGGTTGAGAAAATGGTCCGAATGCTTTTTTCTGCCACTTTTTACCATGGAGGAGGATCTCTTGAAGCACATCTTTCGATAGTAAGTTAAACTCAACTTTATCTATCTTTATAGAGCATATTATTTTATGAAATGTTTTGGGGTTACTTTAGTACAAAACAATACAGGTTGCTTATACAAGCCTTAAACATACAAAATATAGCACTGAAGCAACTTACGAACAAATTACGAAAGATCGTCCGAAACGTTTCTCATTCGTAAGTAGGGCAGCGTCTGTACCGGGTGTGGTAAAGACCACACATTTACATAAACATATATAAAAAAAGCTCACCCTGCAGAAGGCAATAAGCTGCAACTAAAAATGTAAACATGTTGTTTCTGAACAAAAACCTGTTAATCCATTGTCACTATGGCAACAGAGCCAATGAGCGGACATTGATCATTTATTTCAGCTCATGACTTTATTTTTAAGATATTGTGCTACGGAAAATACTTTAGTTATCCCGTTGACATTGTTTTATAGTCTGTGTTTTTTGTTTAAATTGGTGCTTTTTTGGTGTCCCTCTTTTGGCTTTTATTCCGAAACATTTGTAATAGAAACATTTATATATATTTATCCTTTTTAATTTTGAATTAATTGTTTAACGAAAAATTGAAAAAATAACTTTTTGGTGTCTAAAACATTTTTGCTATGTTTATCAAAATTTTAAACTAACTTAAGGGAGTCGGGTTCAATTATTCAAAAATAATGACATTTCCAAACAAGAGTATCGGTTCGGGATCAATTGATGCTACCCTGTTTACTTGGATCAATACCAAAATTCTTAGAATCGCCTACCCTAATGTGTGTCATTGACAGAGTTGGGTAGGGTTACTTTAACTGGATTACTTTCAATTACTTTTGGATTACTCCAATACCAAATATGCTAATAAAAGACAAAAGAAACTAAATATGAATAAAATGACTAAATTTTGTGCAGGCTTGGGGAGTAACGGAACACATGGAACAGCAAAAATGATGTTGGCAAGCTGTTTGGATTTGTTTCTGTCGCCTTTTATGTTAGTTTTGCCGGAGATCAAAGAGATCAAAGCCAGGAAAGAAAGCTTACCACGTGTTGTGAGTCATGATTTTATTCATATTTAGTTTCTTTTGTCTTTTATTAGCACATTTGGTATCGGAGTAATCCAAAAGTAATTGAAAGTAATCAAGTTAAAGTAACCCTACCCACCCTGGTCGTTGATTGTTATTTTTGTTTAAGTCATCTAGGATGGGATCCACTGTCCTCGCGCCCCATGTGAGGACGAGCGGTAGGAAAATAAATGAATGAGCAGATGCTCTGTTGAGGAACTCATCGACGACTAGCTTAAAGGTACATTGTGTAATATTTGACCACTGAATATCGCTGCATTATGTAGTGCCTGCGGGCACGAGGTAGCCCCACAAGACCACCCGAGTAGCCTGCGGACACGTTTTGAAAATGGCTCACAAGTGATGGGTCATTGTGATTTTCCTAGAAATGTGATTTCTTTGTCTTTATTTCTGCTCAGAGTTCCAACAAGCGTTTCAGGTCACCTGTTGCAGAAAGATGGCGGACAATTTGTTAACTCCCTTTAGGTGTGGCTCATATTAAGTAAAATGAATGCAAATCAATCAACCGATGAGGACCTTCAAAATATGCACGTTTATATTTGTGCTTTTTCCTCATCACACCATTTTATTCATGGTACCAAAAATGTTAGAGAATTGGGAAAATGGGAAATGATTAAAAATCCGTATAATTTTTGTTAATGTTTTAAATAGGTGCACCCATGCATTTATTTATATCTTTCAGAATGACCGATTTACTTCCCACAATACCTTTCTGTTCTCTTCTCGTGCGCTTCATAAAGACATAGCAAGTTGGCTACACTAATGTATTTCAGTGGTCCCCAACTTTTTTTGTACCATGTGTCATGTTTTTTTTTTAACTTTTTATTTTTCACACACTTTATTTGTGCTTTTTAAATCTAGTTTTTTTTTGATGGAGGTGCTGACACACACAGTCCTTTTAAGTGTTCTGCCCAAATAAACATAAATAATATATATGATTACATATAGAACACCATCAACGTTTCGAGATTCAACATAACTAAGATGAGTCTACTTGAACCGTGAAATCATGCTGAATGAACTGTTCATTATGCAAAATTTAGCTGGTCGTCATTTCCATTGATATAAAAATCATGGATAAAACCAATAATTGGATTTCAAACGTAAAATTGTTGCATAACAACAGCCCCCAAAAGGTGCAATTCCCTGGAGGTGTTTTAATAGACAAGAAAACGTTGGTAAATTACTAAGTTGCCATTCAGGAGCAAATTAAATATTTGTGGTTCTATTCCCCGCTTTTGGAAATAGAAATTGGAATTAAATAAGATGCATGTAAAGATTAGGGTGCAAAAATTTAAAGTGGTGATATGGAGTAGGTGGGAGAAAAAAAGCTTTTTAAAAAAAAAAAAAGTTAGATGGTGTAAAGAAAGCTAAAGAGGACGCAGATATACAATTGTGAGTGCCAAACAGTGGAAAAGAAAACAATTATACAACACAATTTTAGTAGTTATTCGCCTTCATGCCGAAATGGGTTGCAAACAACAGAACGTCAAAGTAAAGATTTAAAAACCCTTCGTCGCTTTTACCATTGAGATATTTCATTTTTATCCTTTTCAAATTTGCATTTTATCATAAGATCCTGATATCGTGTTTCTCTTGGATACCTCCGAAGAGCCCATATCAGTTGTCAGCTTCTTTTTGTCGCCACGCGTTGCAATGGCGCCATCTGCTGATCACACTGCGCACTCTCTCTCATTTGGGTCTCTTGCTCTGCTGCTGCCTTGTGGACATGAATTCACATCGCCTTTTCTTACGTCTTTATCACCGCCATATTTGATGTGGCTTATAGATTACACCAATTTAAGGACGTCCATTTTAAATATACTCTTTATTTAATTAAATGTATTTTATATTCACCATTAAATAACAATACAAACAGCTTGTAAGCAGGTCTCAGACCATTCATTCCCTTGAAAGTTTGGACAACAGCAGGAATTCAGTTGAAGTGCTTTGAGTAGCAAACTGGAGGGCAACAAAAACAGAAAGCGCGCGCACGCACACGCACAGTATAACACTTAAGACTTAACAGCACCAAACATCCCCAAAACAGGATTGTTGCAAACATAATACAAAAATGAACATTCCTTGTTGAAACTGGTGGAGTTGCGTCAGGTGACTTTTCATGCTGGATTGGATACTTGAGGTCCCTGCAGTTGAAGCTTCTTGGGAACAAGAGGACGGAATTACAGTTGGGTCACCCTCAACCCAGCAGAGGGTGCGAGGCAAGCAAAGGCCTTTTGTCTTTAGAGCAGACCTGGGAACTCCTGTTCTAGAGGACCGCATGTCCTGTAGGGTTTTTAAGGTTTCTCCGCTCCATTACAGTTGATTCTAATCACCAGGGTTTGTTAATGGGCTCATTTCAGCTTGCTAACGAGCTGATAATTTATATTAGAGGTAAGAAATTCGGGTTGGGTCGGCAAAAATCACCCCGCCTCCTCGCGCGTCTTCACAAATCAAACATGAAATTTCAGGTTTACTCTGAGCTTAATAGGTTGGGGCTGTTTAGGCCCGGGTCAAGCTGGATTTTTTTTTAGGCCCGATCTTACCTCTAACTTGTATCGCCTGCGTTGAAGAAGAGAAACCTCCAAAATCATGAAGGACAAGCGACTTTTCAGGGCCGGAGTGCCGGGTCTGCTTTAGAGAATTCAAAGTTAGATTGTGGTCAATTACAAACTGACTGAAATGTCTCCACTCCTTGTACTCTATCTATTGCTGTGTTAAAATCTGTGCAAATTCCACAGGGGCCCTTTATTCGGGCTCCAGGCGGGCGGCAGGTGGAGAGGACGGAAAGCTTTTCGGACACAGCAGTCCCTGGGACGTGGCCCGGTCGCTGTTCAGGTTTTTGTAGGAGTTCCGGTGCGACGTGCGCAGGCACACGGAAGGGAAACGCAAGCCCGCCAAGCAGCACGCCGGGCACGACACCACCTCATCCTGGTCCAGGGACTGGCCGTCCGGCTCGCTGGTGGGCGAGCCGCCCCCGTTGTTGTTTATCACCATCCCTGCGGGGGACGGGCTCCACACCAAAGGTCCAGTCAGGACCACGTCGTTGTTGTCCAAACTAGGCCATCCGTTAGGGAAAGTCTGGGATGGGGTAGAGCTCTGGGTGGGGGGGCAAGACATTTTGGAGTACGTAGAAGACGAGGAACAGTCCAGAGTCTCCGGCGAGCTGCTACAATCCATCGGCAAGCTCTCGCCTTTCTCTTGGTCCGAGGCATTCTGCTCAGGAGATGGAGGCAGACCAGAGTCGCAAAGGTGAGGCGAGAGGTAGAGGAGTGGCGTGCACGGTAGAGAATGGCAGCGGCGCTGCGATCCGGGCGTCGGCTCGCTTGGCTGCGACTCGGGCGGCTGAGGCAAGGCGAAAGTCAGGGAGATGACCGACTTGCTGGGCGTGTCGTACAGCTTGATCTTGCCGCCTTTAAAAGATATTCCCAAACGGATTTTATTTTTCAATTAGACCAGTACATGTAGCATTCCTCCCCCACAATGCGGAAGTATGTTGCAATATAATCCACGTGCTGGGGGACTCGAGAAATTTAGTCCCGCAGTGGACCCATATGGCCTGTTTCCTCTAGAGCTATGATGTCATTAAAGGAACACAAAATGACGAATCCCATTAACACAACACGTGAGGCAGCTCCGCAACAGACAGCTATTTTAGTTGAACAACAATTGCATACCGCTCATTTTTGCTTGGGGACTTTGTTTACCCTGTTGCTGAGGGCGTTTGTGACCGTTTTGTCACCGTTGCGGGCTTCGACCTCCAAAAGGTATGTGAGGTAAGATTATCGGCCCCTTCTTGTTTGCTGAGGTATGTCTATTATACATTTTGGTCAGGTTTCGTCACCCGTCATTGTTTTTCTTTGTCTCTCTGCGTCCCTCTCTTGAAGTGCCTTAATAATTTCCCGTCAACTCCCAAAAAAAAAAAAAAAAAAAAAACGTCAACCATGGAAAATTGTAGGTTGTTTACAACTCTACAAACCCAGAAATATATAATATGTAAATGTTTATCACGGTTCATTCCTTAACCACATGGGTCATTGGGGCACCAATGGGGACAAAACTCTGGACAGCCTCGTCCACTGTTGACAGTCCCTGGGCTGTTTTTGGGGCGTGGCAAAGTCGGCACGAGTCCATTACTTAATGTCGTCGGGCACAGTTCTTTTTGGGTCTGCCTCTCCTCCAGCCCCCTTGGACTGTGCCCTGGAGAATTATCTTGGCCAGTCCTGATGATCTTGTGACGTGACCATACCACTGAAGTTTTTGCGCAAAATTGACAAAAGTTCTTTGTAGGGTCCAATGTTCCCCTAAGTCTTATTCAACCTAGATTTTGTCACAAAAGCTAAGTATCATGCAGTGAAGGATCAGCGCCCCCCAGAGAACAGGGGCGTGTGGCAGGGGTTTTCAAAAAACACTTAATCTTACAGAGTCCTCACAAATAAAATAAGAAATTTTGTGTTTGGCTTAGGTCTTGGAAATGAAGTGAATTGGTCATGCTTGGGCAGGGTCAGGCTTTATTAGCCGCGGGCTCTGTTCCGGTTAGGCTGGATTTTTGTGGCCCAATCTTACCTTTACTGTCCACTGTGTGTTTGACCAGCTAGCCCAGACCTGGGCACTCCGGTCCTGGAGGGCCGTATGTTCTGCATGATTTTTGAAGTTTCTCTGATCCAATACAGGTGATTCCAATCACCAGTATCGTTAACGAGCACTTGCTAGCTTGCTAACGAGGTTATAATTTGTATCACCTGAGTTAAAGAAGAGCAAACTTCAAAATCTGGCAGGACGTTATGGCCCTCCAGGACCGGAGTGCCCAGGTCTGAGCTAGCCTGTCGTTAGCACCAGTTTTGCAGTATCGGTTGGTTTATTCCTAGCCAGCTTTGCGTTTGTCGCCATAGCAGTTACCGCTTTTTGTTGGTTCCTGGTTAGCCTGCCTGTTCACTGCTTGTTTTTTTGGTCTGTCAGCCTCTCGTTTTTCCGACTTTTTTTTTGTTAATCGTCCCCGTTAGTCTCGTCAACTTAGTTATTCTGCCAATTACCTCATTTATGGCTGCTTGCCCTTTATTGTACCATTCCTGCACAAAGCCTAGAAAATCTCCACAAGAACTACAGAAACGTCGCTTACACACACTCGGAACCTCTGACTTTAACATCTAAAACAACAGAGACCAGCTTGCTAGGGTTCTCGTGTTCCTCCAATGACATCACAACTCAGGATGACAAAGACAAGACATGCGGTCTTCAAAATGCATCATCTCAAAAATAATTGAAATATACAGATTAAATATGTTTAGATTTTATGCAAAAAACACAAGATTTCCTCATATTTTGCACATAAAAGAATTTGGTAATACCTTTCAGGTCGTCACGCTGTGAAAATGGGTTAACCCTCAAAGGCGGCGGCGGCTTTCCGTCAAAACGCGGTTTGTCCGACTTGCTGCGGGACGGGGAGGCATCCGGTGAAGGACCGGGCAAAGGCTCGGCGGCCGGGGGCTGCTCTACCCGTTCCAGGTCGGTGACGATTTGGGAGAAAGACGGACGCTGCTCGGGGCTCATCTGCAGGGACCAACACGATCAGATTCAGGGGAACGTTCGACAACAGACGGTAAAGATCTCACTTGACGTACATTGCAGCAGACGATTGCCAGATTCAGAAAATGGCAGGGGCATTCGCCCACCATCTGCTTGAAGGCTTCAACATCTAGACCAAAGTCCTTCAGGCAAAGAAATGAGAAATAGAAACCAGTTAATTACCGTATTTTCCGCACCAGATTACAAGGCGCACTAACAAAAAAATAGTCTTTTGTGATGTTTTATTCATATAGGGCACAACATTTACATGAAATTAAACTTACACCAAGGGCTAGGGTTGCAAAAAAAAATTATAAGATCACGCAATCAGTCGGAATACATCACTGATTATTATTGCATCAAATTGGATGCAACGAGAATTTAACCTGAATTGCAGCGGATCCTATACACTAGGCTATTAGTGATAGACAAATGAAAAAGCATAAGGTTTACCTCAGTCCGTGGTAAGACATCAGGGTCCGCTTGTATCCTTCCAATGACTTCACACAGAATGATACCATATGCAAACACGTCCACCTGCAGACAGCCACAAGACGGTTATTGTGACAAGTGCATGACAAAATAAATGACAACTTGATAAATATACGATGAATTACACAACAAATGAGACAAAAACAAATATATCAATCAATTGTATTTATGTCCCGTATTACAAAATATGTATATTTATGTGTTCATTTACATGGCATACATTTTTAATTATTTATAACATATTTATTTCTACAAATAACAGGATTGGTCATCCTTGTTTCCCAACCTACCTTTTCATTGTAAATCTCGCCACGGAGCACTTCCGGAGCCATCCAGTAAGGGGAGCCCACCACTGCCAAAGGCTCCTGGTCCCCTTCTCCGCTACACCAGAAAGACATCAAAATTGAAGTCAAATATGAAACTAGACACATCAATTTTATTCTTATTGTGCAAACCTGTAGAAAATGGAAGTATTTGGGGTGCATGTGGAGACAAACGTGTGCCCTCACTTCATGCTTCTTTTTCCACACACAATGTAACAAATCCCATATTCTTTATCCTCTGAAAACGGGACGATTTTATTGCCGTTACACAACTCATAGGGCAGCAGTTGTGAAAGGATTTGGTTGTGTGTACGTGTGACATCATTGTACTGCCCCCTCATCGCCAAGTAGTACTAAAAGGAGCTTCAAAACAATGCAGTAACTGTTGGCATTCTGTTTAAGTGGGAGTCCCCCGAATACTGTATACTGTACAGTATTTTACGCACTATAAGGCACACCAGATTTTTTTTTTCATCAGCAAAATTCCCCAATTCAGGAAAACTTTCATTGAATGAAAAAAAAGACAAAGACTTTTGAAACTTTCATTTGTAACTTAGTGTTTGTGTTTTATATTTGTCACTTTCTAGTTTGCATGAGTTTCCTCGAATTAAATAAAGTGGGGTGGAAATTAATTCATTAGTGTTGCTTTTTTTTTTTTTACAATTGCACAGTTGATAAATATAAAGAGGGTAATCAAGTCTTAGTGACGGAAAGAATATACAGACGCTGCCCGACCTACGAACGAGGTTCCGGACAGTAACTTGCTTCAGTGCTATATTTTGTATGTTTAAGGCTTGTATAAGTAACCTGTATTGTTTTGAAACAGAAAAAGAAACGTTTAATAATATGCTCAATAACGTTAAAAATCAGGCTGAATGATAAAGCATACTACTGAAAAACAAAGCCACATTTTAGGCGTTGACATTCTGTGGTCTGTGAAGCCCTTTGAGACTCCTTGTGATTAAGGCCGTCACAAATAAACATGACTTGACTATCAAGATAAAAGTTAAGCTTAACTTACTTTTGGAAGATTCAGGCGACTTCCTCCTCTGTGGTAAAAAGTGGACTAAAACAGCAATCCAACCGTTTTCTCAACCGCATCAAGCGTTCTTATTCCACTTTAATCTCAAATGAAACGGCTGGCCTCTTCTTTACACCAACCATATTGAATGGATGAACGAGATATCAAACAATAAAAATGTCAAGGTTCTTAGCGTGCTAGAGATACCGTGCAGTGTGTGTACACAAAAACCAGGAAGTAGAAGCCGGATTTCTTCTTCAGGGTGAATGCTGGTTGAGCTCTCAAAGCGCCAGTAGCGGCGGAAAGAAGCACTACAGCACTGTCCTCTACTCGGATAAAGGTGTACACAATACAAAATCTAACTTACAGAGATATCCAGATATTTTTCGACATCCCGAAAAAAATGTTCGTATGTACCGTTGTTCGTAATGCGAATGTTCATAAGTAGGGGAGCGTCCGAATATTGGGCAAAGAAACCCTCAATAATTGTTTATAATGAAATCTTATACCCCTGCAAAGATCAAACCCTACAGTTAGGGCACCTTTTTAATGGCATTAATTTACAATTCTGGCCTCCGCAAAAGTGGTGTTTCTAACATTTGGCATCTGAACTCAAACAAATTTGACACCCCGGATATAAAACCAGGAAAAAGGATGAATGGTGTTCCTGACTTACTCTCCAAGCTACTTCCGAAAATGAATTAATAAATCTGACAGCACTGTTTTCAGCCAATCAGAACACAAGGCAGACGACAGCCCTGCCCCTTTTGTATCACACACAATGCATGGCATACTAGCGGCTTCCCCATCTTAACGTGCATAAGATCAATGGTAACCGAAACAAAGTTATTTGTTCTAGAGTGTTTTATTTTTATTACGCTGCTGTTGTGTCGGTTAGTTGTGAGAAGTTTGTAAGTTACTGCAGCCATATTTTCTTTGGGTGTACAACTGCGTCCACGTTAGCATACCTGGCTAGCATATGAGTAAACAAATGCAAGCGAAGGTAGCGTTTTCATTATTCAGGTAAAACTTGTCAATTATGGGATAGATGGGAAGTGCAGTACGTGATCCAGTGTATCGGGTTTGATAGTAGTTTTCATATTTTCCTTGCCAGAGACTCAGAAAAGGTGGAGATGGCACAACTCGTTTTGTGAATTTGATGTGCTGGGTCACTCGTTTGTATATCCTCTAAATCCCGTTATCTCTGAATCTGAATCTATTTCTATGTGTAGTGTTGTAGAAAATAAACTTGCGTTTGTAGAATAGATTTACATACATTTAGAAAGAAATGTAGAAAGACTTGCTTACAGTTGGGAGAAATGTTGCTTACATCTCGGGAAGGTCTCGGCGGACAAATTAGTATAAACAATCCTCCTTAAGGGAGGACAAGAGATAACGGCAAAGGGCAAGGTGACATAAACTGGCATAAACTTAAAAACACTTCCAAATAAGGACGGAACCCTGGGCATGTACATGTGAAAGAGTGTAGCGTGAAAAGGGACGGGGCCAAACCGGGTACACGTGCTATGTTGAAACTATAAAGACCCTAGAGTTTCTTGTTGAAATTGTGTATCAATAAAAAAAAGAGCTCCCTCTTACGTCATTTGATTCCTGCATCCTCTGTGAACGCGTATGAGACGATTCAACAAATTGGTTGTATCTTCATCGGTAGTTGGTACGGGGATTCTGACTTCCTCATAGATCACCAACATTTTGCGTCTACCCTTACAATGTTATTTGCGCCTTTGGACACCTTGATGCCATAAATACAACTCTGTATATAATAACTGAGAACCTTTTCTACTGACTTTTGAGATAAGTTTGCATAATAAGGAAGAAATAGTACAGCTATGCCATCAGGAATAGCGATTAAAGAGCCACTAGCTGTCGTTTCGGACGCTCTATTTGCTCCGTGTGTGATCCATGGATACAATAACTATGGTGCGCGTAGCTTAGCGCTCTGTCGGATCTATTAATTCCACTTAACGACATGGAAGGAAAAAGTCTCAATAGGAAGAGTAAAGAGTCAAAGGAGATAGTTTGGATATATTGACCATATTTTTAGTGCCAAACTTGCATGTGCCCGCCCAAAGAACATGCAATCTCGGTTGGCAAGAGTCTTTTTCCTCCCACAGCCAACAAAAAAACTAACAAAGATGCGATTGTGCAATTGGACACAGAATGTGGGAACTGATTTTTCAAATATTTACTACTTTTTGACAAAAACAAAATGTTCTCTTAGAATTTTACCCAATTTAATAATGCTCCTTCTGGGTTGAGTTTATTGAGTACTAAGTAGGGTGGAGAGGGTTACTTTAAAAATTTAATCCGATACAGTTACTCGATACCTGTTGAATGTAATCAGTAACATAATCCGAATGCCATTCTATTGCAGCAATGTCACTTGATTACTTTCAATTACTCAAATAACAATGACCAAAATAAACACAATATATATAAAATGACTAAATTTTGAACAATGTAATCTTGAAAAAGAACCGAAATAAACCAAAGTAGTTGCTTCTCCTACAAAATGTTCTTACATTTTAACCCTGTAGTATATTTTATTAAGCCAAAATAAAACTTTTGCCTTTGCATGGCAGACAAGATAGTCTGATTTAGTTCACATTAAGAACCAAATATGGTTTTAAAAACACTGAATGTTCACTTTCTAAATTTCCTGTGTTCAGTCCACATTCAGATTTAGTCGGCCAAGTAAAACATTCTCACAATATAACAATACAGCGATCGTATAGAGATTTTGAACACCAATTAACTGCAAAAACAAGAAAATCAGATTTACCAAATGTCCCTTAACGCATCACTAGCCCGCAACTGTGCTGCCCACACAAAACTGCAGGCTCATGCCAATTCAACAAAATGAGTGCGACATTGAAGGAGGAATAGTCAAAAAGAAATGTGCTTTTACCTGCAGCACAGTCTATGAGTCGCCCATCTGTACAAACTGCGCAACGGATACTGACACTATGATGCACAGCCCTCATCTCCCTCTCCTTTGGTCAGGGATCGATATTATGAGAGATAATTTGAGTTATGTAAACAGAAGCCCCCCTACTTACGACCATTCGACTTACGAAAAACGGTAGATACGAATATTTTTTTCGGAAAATATCTGGACATTGCTATAAGTTAGATATTGTATTGTGTGCACCGTTTTCCGAGTAGAGGACATGACTGTAGTGCTTCTTTCTGCCGTGTGGCGCTGTGGGAGGTCAGCCAGCATCCACCCGGAAGAAAAAAAATCTGCTTCCTCTAGTTCGTGTGTAAACATTCTATATTGCATCTCCAGCGCGCCAAGAACTTTGACGTTTTTATTGTTTAATATCTCGTGCATCCATTCAATATGATTGATGTACAGTGTAAAGAAGAGGCAAGCGGTTTCTTTTGAAATAAAAGTGGAATATAGAAGTTTGATGCGGTTGAGAAAATGGTTGGATCGCTTTTTCGGCCACTTTCTACCACGGAGGAGGAAGTCGCCTTACTATTTAAGCTCATCTTCCCAAAAAAAATTAAACTTAACTTAATTTACCTTTAGAGAGCATATTTTATGAAATTTTTATCTTAAAATACAAAATAGATTACTTATACAAGCCTTGAACATACAAATTATAGCACTGAAGCAACTTACAAACAAATTCGACTTACGAACGATCGTCCGTTCGTAAGTAGGGCAGCGTCTGTATATAGTTTCAAAATAATTTGTAATCCTACAAGATAATCCTTATTTTAACAATATGCACCTACAATTTCATTGTCTTTTTTTCTGTGATCAACGAAATACAGTTCCTGTTTTTTGTACCCTAATTACGTAACGCTGTTCCATGTATTCCGCTACTCCCCAACCCTGGTACCAAGTAACGCGAGCACCATGTAAAAGTGGGAGACATTGTGTGAGTGGAAAAGAGAAACTTGTATGGCATTCATTCAAGAAGGACGCACGGTTGATTGCATCCCAGTGCACTCTCCCACAACCATTTATAGTGTCCATAAAATTTGCAGCGTAAATGCCAGGGTGCAATAAAGACAAGTGGAAGGCGATGGTTTAAACACTGTCGCCGTACTTCTCGATTGCCTCGACATGCCGACCTAGAAAGTCCTACGCCTCACCTGCTTCGGACACCAAGCTGCTGATAAGGCACCGAATCCAGATGAACAGTTAGTGAAGGAATGTGCTTTTATTGAGAGGAGCTAGCCATGTGGTAAAAGACACATGCAATATATCATGTTTAAGGGTGAAAACTAACTGCCACGAAGGACAAGACGCGAAGACTATGACTAGGGAACTTTAGTTGTACTAGCTTTGTGAAGTAGCATGTGATGTTAGCATTGTTTATTTGCAAGACACGGCAAACCTAAATTTTTGCACAAGCTTTTATTGTTTCATGCAACCAAAAGAGAGTGCTAGAATGCACTAAACAGAACACAAACTATGGAAACTCAGTGACCAAAAAAAAGCAAAATTGTTCTTCTGTTTAGTAACGGGTTTTAAGGACTATATATAGCTTTATAGTTTAGTGCAAAAGAAAACAAGTCCTACAAAGCTCAAAGAAGAACAAAGGTACTCCATGTCCCTCAAAACAAGGAAAAACAGGCTCCGAGATACCTTCTTCGCCAAGGCCATTACCACCCTAAACAAGCGCACAAAACTGAAAACATATCCTGCAACTCATTTAAGACGTTTTCATTTTTTGTTGGAGCGAATAAATGTTGTTGCACTTTTTTTTTATTGTAGTATTGTTAGGATGCAATATTATTTTTCATTTAGAAACATTGCACTATAGCAATACGACAAAATTGATACTAGAGAATACAGTACAAAATGAATACTGCAGAAATACTGTGATGCGTTGCTAGGAATCCAACGGACTGAGTCATTTCATAAGGCGTACGGTAGGCGTTTGGACTGTACCTGAATTAGGCCTCTTCTTACTTTCACAGTTTTTAAGCTACACTAACAAAAAGCAAGAAGAAACCCGCATGACGCAACTCTAGAGCACCCCCCCTTCACCTCCTATCCCTCCAACCGAATGCGTTTAAGCCAGGATAGCTTTGCTGAGGTTAAAATAAAAGAAAAGGCGCAGTGGAAAATAAAGCATAAAGGCTCTTTGAACTCAGGCATACTTAATGGAGAAAATATTTAACTTTTTAAGGAAGGCTTAAACGATGCATCCCACCTTTAGGGAAATGCACATCTATGAGAGTTCATTCATTATTGCTTTTTAATAAAAACAATCTTTTGTTTTTTAAGAATTACATTTTTTACATTTAGACTGTCCCTGGAATCAAATCAAATATGACAGTTCCACCCTCTGATTTCGTCTTATTTCAAAAATCTAATTGTAACCTTTGTATCTTGATTCATATCGAATCCATTTCCGGTCAGCTTATGAATCACGCACCTGTAATCGGGTATTTTCTCTGCCAAGCCGAAGTCCCCCACCACGGCAGAGCACGTGCCGCCTTCCCATCGCACCAAACAGTTCTGCACCGATGCGGAAACAAATAAATCAACAGGGATCTTCGACGCTGCAAACTGACGACATGCATTACCTTGGAGGTGAGGTCTCGGTGGAAGATGCCCTTCGCGTGCAGGTAACGCAGACCGCGGGCAATGTCCAGTGCCAGGCTGAGCCGCGTGCTCCACGATAGATACAAGTCGCTGTCCAAAAGTTGCTCCAGGTTGCCGCCGTTGATGTACTGGGTCAACCCAAAACAATCGTGAATGAAAAGATGAACACGTGTGGGGAGTGCCGACTCATTCGAAGCCTACCTCAGTGAGCGCGTGGAGTTGCCCCTTGTGGACACAAACACCGATGAACCTGAAATGCACAAGACGGAGTTACATGTGCGCCGGGCTACGTATACCTTTTCCAAATTCAGGCATTTTTAAGGACTTTAAAATGACATTTTAAAAATTTCTCCAGCACCATGAAAAGATTAAATCCAGTGTGACTCGGGTAAATTGGAGATCCACAATTAAATTTGCGATTTTTAATCTTGCGTGTGCATTCATCGAGACATATCATTTATAGATCTTGGGTAAATTGCTAATATACTTGTGGATCTAAACAAGTGTAAATATTTTGAGGCAAATCTCTCCCCAAATACGTGAGTAAAATGACAGTAAAATGAAACTTGGATTTTCAGTTGCAGGTTCGCTCCATTACAATTTACCACTGGGAAACGCTACCTTAATTTTTTGCATGGCCCAAGATAAATCTCCATGATTGATACATAATTCTTCCACTAATTTACATTTCATAGTGCCCCGTTTGGGTGTAGAATGCGCCTGTACTATAGGGTCCGATGATGCTACATAGGACAATGTCATACAAACTCGTGCCAGCTGCCGTTAGTCACTAGGAGGGAAAAAAATACAATGGCAAAGCGAAGCCACCAGAGAGCAGTATCAGCGTCATTTATAAACAAGCTTGTTGTAAAACATGGCAACAATTTCAAGCATTACAGTTCAACATTAAAATTCAAGAAGGGTTTCAAGTACCCGTATAGAAAGCAAAGTTGGCAACCGTTACCTGAGAATATTGGGGTGTGAAAGTCTGTTCATCAGCTGGACCTCCCTGAGCATGTTGGCCCGGTTACTGGCAAGAATGTTCATCTTGAGCGCCATCACCTGGCCTGACACGCGGTGCTGCACCTGGAGCACATAAAAAGCGCCAACAGTTATTATTTTTGAGCAGTCTTATTAACATGACGAAATGGAATTTGATTTTTTTAGAGCAGGCCAAGTTGATAAAATACCGTCAAAAGACAGTGCTGATATTGCCACGATAAAACGTAAAAACAGTCAAAACACAGTAAGGCGCATTGCAAAATGGGGATTGAACTACTTTTCATTGCACCGTTATTAAAACTTCTCCAGGCAGTTTCCAAGCACTACCTTGTAAATATTTTTGACTATCCTGACATTCTTTTACCTTATTTTTATTTATTACGCGTTTATCCTAAAGTGCCACATCTAATCTTGTTGTAAGACAAGGTGGAATATGTTCTTGTCATCAATGACAATAAAATTGAAATTCTATTCAATCTCTGATTCTGGTCTAAGTGGTAGAAGTCTAAATGGTGCAAATTTCCACGTAAAGTATAACACTAGGCGGGGTAACAAATTGAATTAATTCGGATAATTTATCACTTGAAAAAAAGTCCATTTGAAAAAAATTGTACACATTGCGTGACATTTGAAATACACAGAACTTGGGCAATCAAACACTAGTTGGGAACTAGTCAATTGTTGGATTCAATCTGATTAGTAACAAGCTCAAGTGGATGACTGGTTAGATGTCCTCCTCACAGAGGTTTTGGGTTCGATTCCAGCTACCGAGCTAGTTGAGCTTGCGAGAGCCATTCGATCTAAATACAGAGTGCATTTTGTTTACCTTCAGGCAAGGGAGAGGTTTTCCCACATTGATGATGTTGGCACTCATCTGTGTCAACAGCACAGACTGGAAGGACGTCACAGAACCAAAAGCGAGCAGGCAAGATAAGCATTTCTGACATTGCTGTTAATATACTGGCGACAGCAAACGCGCTGACATTTGCCCATTCGTTTTGCCATTCAAAAGGCGAAACGCTTGAGAGACTGGATCTCTGTAATTGGGTATGTCTAATGGGATAGCCATCCTTAATGGAACAGTTGCTTGTAGTCAATTCTGACATCCATTTCCTGGACTTCATTAGACTGCCGGGTGTAGCATTTTACATTCAACGGCAGCTGCGCTTAAAAACCTCAACGATTAGTCGATGTTGTTGCCAAAGATCGATCATATGTGGTCAACAATTCATTCCATTATCGACAATTTTGGCCAGACACGTTTTCCAAAAGAGGCATCTGTAGATGAAAATAATCTCGACTGAGAGTCACTCATGCTCAATGGCATCTCTGTCTTGTGTGGCAACACACAGAAATGACAGAATCAACATTAAGTCTGCATACAACAACTTTGAAAGATTGGGAGCATTTTAGCTTGGATACAGCAAATAAAACGAAAGTTAAGTATGTAACTAGAGTTCTACGAGTCCTGTACAAGCGCAGAATTTCACCTTTGCGCATGCGTAGTTTGAGAAATGCATATTAAAAATTAGTCACTCCATCACACAAGTCTCAATAAGAATGTCTATAAATTCCAGTTACAGGCGCGTTACCTCCAGAATCTTCTCGTGTGAACACGGGGATTCCAGGTGACAAGATGCTCTGGCAGTCGTACGGGACTCAAAGAACTGTAGCTACAATCGTAACTTTTGTTCCATTTCGTCGCTATCGACCACCAGAGGAGGTGCTTCAAGCACGAAATAACCAATATCAGTGTAGTCACAAGGAACCCCAGAAACAAACCTCACTGAAGCCTCATCTGGAACAAGGACAATACCAAGCAGTGTTGGGGAAGCCACCTGAATGCTTTAGAACTTGGCCAAAGTGGTAGGTGATGCCCAAGAGGCTGCAACACAATATACCCTCCGTCAGAGAGGCACAGGAAGTCGAAACAGCACTGTTAGAATGGCAGTAAACCCCTGAAAGCAGGGGGAAATCCATCGGGACAAGGGCCACTCAGACCAAACAAAAAGGTGACAGGACAAATGAAAACTCGCCATCACGACAATGTAACAGCACAACGAATGCACAAGGCACAAGAGCCCCAACAAGAATCTGACAAAGCTGCTGTGACCCCAACTGAGAGGACACCGTTCCGGCGCCAAGGATGGCGTGACCGAGCTGGTCTGCACAACCACCTAGCACCAGCCCAGGGCCCCTTAGACGCTAAACCTGCATCCCCTTCGGGATAAGAGAGCCTGCCAGTCGGACACAGGCCATGGAACACCCAAGCACAACCGGTGCAGAAGGGGTAACCACGTGCACGCCAGCCATAAGGAGGCAACGTTAGCAGCATGTAAGTCACCTGAAGATCCCCCCGGAGCACCGAACAAAGGAGAGGAAAGCGAGGTGAGGCAAATAGGAGACCCATCGGCCAAGGGTGTGCCTAAAGGACCATCCACCACCACAAGCAGTAGACCATCGAAGAACGGTAGGTTGTCGGCTTGGAGGCAAAAAGATCCGCGCCTGCCACGCCGAAGCACAGACGCACCTGACTCACCACATCAGGATAAAGCCGCCACCGCCAAAGGAGACCCTGGTGAAAAGCCAAAAGACTAGATAATAAACGCTGGGTAGGCACACAGCCCCTAGACTGGCCAGGCGCGAGCAGCTCACCAGGAGAACGCACTAAACCTTGGCGGCATATGTGGGAGAAAGGCAACACGTCAACCGCTGAAAGGAGGCAAGGGCAGCCCCAAAAGGGTAAGTCACAAGCCATTGGGCAAGGCAGAGGTCGTAAGGGACAGGCCAAAGCAGGTAGCGGCGGGAATTGTAGACAGCTTTGGCCAAAACGAATCGTAGTAGAAGGCATCCACTACGCCCAGCAAGCAGGCCAACTGGGAGATCCCAAAAACAGCGACGACCATAGCGAGCCTGAAAGCCCACCAGGAAAAACTAAAACTCGGGGAAAAATTGGAAACAGCACCAGCACCGGCCATAGCGACAACGCAGGGCCAGCCTGGATTAAACGCAGTAGCATTGATGCGAACAGGAAGCTAGACGGACAAAAACACCCAGCCTGCAAGCTGGCGAAACAAAGAATCATTGGTAACAGCGCCGGAAATCGGTAAGATTCAAGTGACCTTCAAGCCAATATGGTTAATGACATGCATCGTACATTTTATACGCGTGCATTTCTCTATAAAAGGGAGCTCGATAATTATTCCACATTGTGCTTTACAAATGTATTGGAAATGAAATGCATACAGTCTGCAGAACAAACGTCAGTTGTAAAAAACGTTTCATTTAAAAATGATGAGAATTGTTAAGTTGTTTAATGTTACGAACATTGCAGTTTGCCACTGAATGTACGTCACAAAATGTACGGAATATTCGTTTTATTAACTGTTGTTCTGCTGCTAACGAGACTGTTCTTGGGTTACACTGGGGATACGGAGATTTTAGTTCATTTGCCTGGCCGTAAAAATGGACAGAGGTTTATTTATGGATTGATTTTTAGAGCACTGTGCTTAATTAGTATTAGATGAGGCATTTTGATTTGTTTTGTAGGAACCTGAAGTATGTTCAATAAAAGATGTATTTCTCTTCCATTTATATTGTGTTTATTATAATTTCCAACATAAACAAGTTTTTGATTCCTCGTTTCAATAGTCGGTGACTAGTCGACAACTAAAATAATCGTTAGTCACAGCACTAAAGGCTGCAGCGTTTACCGACCCACCTTGAAGACTTCGGAAAAGAAGCCGGAGCCGATCTTCTCGCAGCTGAAGTCGTCCAAGCGGGCCAGGCTGGAAACGGCGCTGCGCAGGGCCCGGTAGGAGGACGGCCGAGTCCGGTTGGAGCCGTGCACGCTGTGCAGGGGCGGCTCCACCTCGCTCTCCGGCTCCGGCTCCATCTCTGGATACAAATGCAACTTCACGCTTGGGAGAGTGTACGCTTAACGCGTGCCATTTCTGCCCTCCTCCGGGATTGCGATCCAGTCCAAATCCAAATGAGGGCTGCGAGATAACACAGTAAAACGATTGGTTGATGACGCGAGAATGACAAGGCACAGGAGAAGTGTTTATAGAGTTCGAAGACCTTTTCCATGGACAAATTCAAGCACTTCTAAAACACTTTCATAGGCAATTTTCCAATTTCTCCTGTTGTATACAGTACAGTCGTACCTCTACTTAAAAATGTCTTTACATACAAAGTTTCAGGTTACAAAGTACCTGAACAGAAAATCATTGCCTCTAGTTACAAAAGTGGTTCAGGATACGGAGTAAAAAAATACAGTACAGTATGCGGTGCTATTAGCCGTTCCCAGACGTAAACAAACAGGCTATAGCTTAAAATCTGCCAAGAAACCCAGTGCGCATGCGTGCTGCCAGCATGCTCTTTGAGTCAATTGCACAGTTCAGAGTTCAGAGACGAGGAAGAAGAGCGGTACGGACACGATACCGGGGAGTAGGAGGCGCCCATCATTTAATCAGCCTAAATTAATACATTTTAGCAAAATTCCATGAAGTTTCTGAATAAATGGAAAGGAGTCGCCCGGGAAAAGTGTTGACAAGTCGAGCTATTGCTACATCTGCCTCGCGCATTTCTGACTGATTGTCAAAAGCAGAGGTTATAGGATCATTTTTCCTTTATTTTTTTTACATGATGTGCCTCTCGTTTTATGTTTGTTGTTCGATAATTAATTGTAACATGTTTTTGTTTCATGTTCAGATGCAATTTTATAATTTTTTTTAAAAAATATACTGTACCTTTGCTGGGCTTGGAACGGATTAGAACATTTGGATTCACAATGCGTCTCACCTTATGAAGTTTCTATGTTCCAAAGCTACTTCCACAACCGATTAAATTTGTAAGTGGAGGTACCACTGTGATATGTAGCTTACATTTTCAGTTGCAGGAAGTTCTCTCATTTAAATTTACTACTGGGAAACACTACCTTAATTTTTTGCATGGCACATAATAAATGTCCATAATTGGTGTTATGTTTCAAACTGCCCTGTTTAGGTATAGCATGCACCTGTCCTCGTGGACGCGACTTGTAGGGGGCAATGTCTTTTCATAGGACAATGCCATAGAAATCAATGCCCGCTGCCTTTAATCACAAAGGAAGAAGAAATGCAAAAGCAAAGCAAAGCCATCAGAGAGCAGTGTTGGCATCATTTTAAGCACTCTTTGAGAGACATGACAACAATTTCAAGCACTTCACCTAAAATGCAAGAATTAGTCAATCCTTGAAAACACAACATTAAAATACGTAAGTATTCTGAAGGATTTCAAGCAACCATATGAACCTTGTTGTTGGCAAAAAATCCTGGATGCTCCGTTTCCATTAATTTAGTTCATGTTTTCATTCAAATACATGGGGTCTCAAACTCAACGGAGTTGGGGGCCGGTGCCGCTACGGACCGGGTAAGGTTGGGCCAAAAGGGGTTTTCCACAAAAACAGCACTGATAAAAATATTCCGCTGTTATTTAATGGAAAGTGTTTTATATTTATCCACTAGATGTCGCTGCAATGTGTAGTGCAACCAAAAATGAATCAGAGGAAGACTACAAACTACGGAGACTGAAAGTAAGCATAGAGCACATTTTTTCTAAGCCTTTTCTATAGAAAGACAAAAAGGGAGAAATGTTTTTTAAAATAAATACAAAACAGGGACAAGATAATAAAAAGAGGAAACTATGAATAAAAAAAGTAGGGAAAAAGAAAGCTGAAATGGAAAATGAAAAAAAAGGACGACCGAGAAGAAAAAAAACAAAAAATGCAATGTTCTCTTTTTATTTTCATTCGTTTTCCAGATTCACTTTTTGTATTACTTTTTTCCCCATTTTCTTCTTTTTTTTAATTATTTTTTATTTTCTCTTTCGTCTTCGTTTCAAAAGTAATGAGGTGCGTTTCGATCACTATGAGTCTCCGAATTTGGTCTCCTTCTGTGGTCCTTTTAGCACTCGTTTTCAGTGGCACAACAGTATACAGAGACATTTATTGGGAAAGTTATACACACAGTCCCTTTAACTTTCATAATAGGGCGGGGGCCTCAAACTATGATCCTTGGGGCCGCAAATTGCCCCCTGGGCCGTGTGTTTGAGTTCCCTGCAGTAATACCTCGGTGTACCGCAGTTTAGATACTTCCCGGATCACTATGCTTTGTGTTCTGCATTCTGATTTGCTTAACAGTCGCTGCGCCCCTTTTGTGACAGTGCGTCCAAAATTTTGTATTCTAAGTTGTACTTGTACGTAAAAAAGTGTGACAAAACTACATTACGTACACTCACATTTTTTCAAATGTTGAGTTTCTCTAAAAGCCGTCATGTCAACAAAACACTTTGGACTGACTGGAGCACCGAAAGGCATAGGAATATGCTTTCTTTGGCTCACAAAGTTAGACTTCTCCACATGCTAAAGGAGGGTAATGCATTTTTATGTCACATTTTTGTTTTCCAGGTAACATGAGAGCAGGAAGTCAAAATCACCCATAAACTACAGTGTGTCTTAAGCTCGGATTTAAACACTTCCACTGAGGTTGCAGATCGTATCTCAGAGAGAAGAGCATTCCACAGCACCGGAGAACGCTCTCTCGAACCTGCAGATTTCTTCTTGGCTCTTGGAATCACCAGCAGAGCATATTTCTTACATTCCATCTTCACATGTGCATTAAAATTTGCATTATATTGTATCTAATTAAACAAGTGGAGAGATAAGCTATAAAAACGAATAACAAAAACGATGGTGAGCAGATGAAGAACGCACATCAAAATGTCGCCGGGTTTAATAAGAAAATAATGTGTCGATATTAATTTACTGTAGTCGTTATCTGCACTCTGCAGATTGTTAGCCCCATTTCGCTCGGGCACGCACGAACACGCAGAATCGCGCATTCAAATTCAAGTAGGAATGAAAAAATAAGACGCGACATTATTGGAAGTCTTACCAGTGTCTTCACGGCCCAGTATGAAGGAAAGATAACGGCGAAAACGGCCTTAATGAACGTCACTCACCCGCAGACATTAAAAAGCCCCTAAATGTGGCACCCGGTAGAAGCCGAGGTGCCAATAGCGGAGGTCAGGCCGCTTGGTAGCCGTCGATGGAGCTTAAGGCCCCCGCAGGTCGCTCGGCCCCGCTCGGCTGCGCTTTGCAGTTTGCACACGAGGAGGGGAGCGCCGGTTTTACGGAGGGGGTGGGGCTCTCACGTGACACCCACACCCCCTTTTATATATTTTAACGAGCGTTAACGCGCCTGATTAGAATTGTCGCGATTGGGAATTGAAATGAAATGTGATGAGTTACCTCCGTCACGGCGTTGGCTTGTGAAGGCGCTTCGTCTGTTTGCAAAGGTGCCACTTCCGGGTAGAAGAGCCGCTGTTGCTCACGTGATCACATACGGGGGAGTGACGGGAATTCCGGTTGTTTTTAGAGAACCGGTTCTTTTCGGCTCGGCTTTGTAAAAAGAGCCAACTCTTTTGGCTCCCAAACGGCTATTCTATCGGTAATTTTTTTTCTTTACAATTTTATGTAAAGTACAAAACTTGAAAAACAGTATTCCCGGAAAACCCAGGAAACATAAATTAAAAGCTACATACTCAAATGCAAAGTCAACAACGTGGAATCCCTGAAAAACATGCATATTAAACCCATTGAGAGTGGCTGTCGATCGCTTTCAAGAGCTAGCTCATAAAGCCGCTTCGCTCGCGAATGACAAATCACTAATACGGAGACTGAGCAGTAAGATTATCGTTTTTCTTTTTTTCATAGCAGGTTTTTGAAGCATGCAATAATTTATGAAAAATTTCCATTAACATATTAATTCGGTACCCATTTAGGTGTATCCACTTTAATACTGCATTTGTTTTAAGGAAAACATTTTCACAATGACGTCGTCTCGAGTCGTTTAGCTGATACTTCCGGTAGGGGGCGTGGCTGCTGCACTGGAGATTTATTTTTTTCCGCCCATAACAACTTTGCTTTAAATTAATTTGAAGTCCGTCCTTTAGTTTGATTTATTTAATACATTTTATACAATACAATATATTATTTTACACAATACAATTTTCATTCATGCGTTTTGTTTCTTTGAGTAGCGTTGTTACTCACGTGATCAGCCTGCGTCACATAAGAAGCACATTTTCGCTTTTAATTCGTATCTTTTTTTCTCCCCAGTTTATAGATTTCGTTCTGTTAAAAAGACAGTAATATATAAGAAAAACAAAAGAAATTAAACCCGTGCTACCGGAAGTGGATACTTAAAATCACAAACCAGAACAGAATAGAATTGTCTTTATTGGCATTGAAATATAATTGGTGAAACATCGAATGCATCAAGATTAGACATGGCAATCCAGAGTAAACATGTTATAAAGACATTAAAGAGAAAAGTATCATAAAAGTCTAACAATATATATAACACAGTGCCATCTTTTGGATAGGACGCATTGTGTTAAATATGGTGAAATGACATCTGACGCCTTTAGTGTTACCTGTGGCGTTCCGCAGGGTTCAGTACTTGGGCCCCTTCTTTTCAGCTTTTACATGCTTCCATTAGGTGATATTATTTCGAAGTATGATATCAGTTTCCATTACTACACAGATGACACTCAACTCTTCTTCCAATGGAGGAATCTGCCCTACTAAACTCTGGAAATTTGGAGGTCTGCCTCACTGAGACAAAAAGATGGATGTCACTTAACTTCTTGCGCCTCGACCCTGAAAAGACCGAAATGTTAATTGTTGGTCCATCTAAATACAGTGACTTGTTCTCACACACTGCTTTGAACATTGACTTGTAATATCACCCAGAGTAAAAAATCTAGGTGTCACATTTGACCCCAATCTGTCCCTCCAAACACATGTCAACAATATTACTAGATCAGCTTTTTTCATTCTTCGCAACATTGCTAAAATTCTCCCTATGCTATCCCAGTCTGATGCAGGGATTATAATTCATGTGTTTGTTACCTCCCGTCTCGATTACTGTAATGCACCACTCTCCGGTCTCCCGAAGTCCAAAATCAAGAGCCTTCAGTTGGTACAAAATCCTGCAGCGAGGCTTTTAACTAAAACAAGAAAGTTTGATCACATTACCCAGATTTTAGCTAACCTGCATTGGCTCCCTGTTAGTTTAAGATGTGATTTTAAGGTTACATTGGTATGATACAAAATCATGCACGGACTTGCTCCCTCATATCTTTCAGATTTAATTTCCCCCTATGTTCCTGTCTGAAAATGCTGGTTTACTAGTGATCGCATAGCCAAAATGAGATAGGTAGGTTCGAGAGTGTTTGCTTTAATTATTTTATAATTGTTTATTAATGCAACATCCGTTGCAGCCTTGTTATCCTGGAAGGGGGACTACCTCATGTGCAGTTCCTTCTCAAGGTTTCTTCATTTTTCTCATGCTGAGGTTTTTGAGTTTTTCCTTGCCCTCTTGTAGGTTTTAGATCAGGGGATGGTGCAATATTAGCCTTTAGTTTGCAATAGTCTGTGGTTCTTTGCAGCCCTTTGTGACTCCTTGTGATTAAGGGCTGTACAGATAAACATGACTTGACATGATTTATGATATAATCCAATCCAATATATTCTATTCTATTCTATTCTATTCTATTCTATTCTATTCTATTCTATTCTATTCTATTCTATTCTATTCTATTCTATTCTATTCTATTCTTGATATAATATAAACTACATAGACTCAAAGTGACAAAACTGCATGGATTTGTCTTCTCATTTTTTTGTCGCAAGGTTTTAGTTTTTTGGGTACCTGTAGCAGCAAGATGTCTGACAATCATGTCAGCTCCCTTTGGGTAAGATTCGTGTAAGATCCCTCACCTTTTGGATATTTAAATAACATGCAGATACCAGGATAAATTGTGCAAATTTGCTAAGTAAGACAGGAAAAATGCATATCTCAATGAACTCTTTGTAGGAGTAAAAATGTTCACAGTTCACGGCTCAGGGATGCCAGGGTCGTAGGGGGCTTTGGCAAGTAAAGCCTGGCTGCCCCCATCCCTCTCCAGGCCATTTATTTGGGGTAGGGGTTTCCTTCCCCTTTCAAACAGGGAATACTGGTTTCCTTGGTTACCAGAAGTAAGATAAGTCCCCTGATATGACTCAGATACGGCACCTTCATCATCTGGTCGCTGTCGTTTTTCACCATAAAGCGTCATCCTGCTCTTCAAGATGAGACATCCCAGCATTGTGACGATACTGAGGGAAAAATATTTTCTTCCGAAATAACGAGTGTCACATTGTATCATGTGCATTCCACCCCTTGTGGCATTCATATAATAGTGTCTTTAGTTGAAAAACAAACTTTGTGGCGATGATAAGTCATTTGCTTTTGTGACATATTAAAGGCTCCTTTGCATTTTGTAGACTTTTAACATCAGAGAGAATTATAAAAGAAAGAAATATAGACCATCTTACAACAAAATAGCTTTGTAACCGTAACAGACAAGATTTAAAGTGCATCTGAAATTCAAAAACAAAATAAAAATCTTTAAACTATAAACATTTTTTGACTATGTCAAACCATATACTGAAAAAAATGAAATTACATAAAATCAATAGATAATAATGCATTAAAACATCCATCCATCCATCCATTATCTGCACCGCTTATCCTCAGTAGGGTCGCGGGGGTGCTGAAGCCCATCCCAGCCACCTTTGGGCAGTGGGCAGGGGAAACCCTGAACTGGTTGCCAGCCAGTCGGAGGGCACCCAGAGACAGACAACTCACACGCTCATCCACACTTAGGGACAATTAGGACCGGCCAATTGACCTGACATGGATGTTTTTGGAATGTGGGAGGAAACTGGAGTGCCCGGGGAGAACATGCAAACTCCACACAGGTAGGTTTGATCTCACAACCTCAGAACTGCATACCTGTCAACCTGTACGTTTTTGCCGTACAAAGTACGTTTATTATGCATTTTAAGACGTGTACGACGTACAAGAAAATTTGTACCGAAAAATGCAAATCTGTCAATTATGGGTACCATTCGGTTTACACCGACTATCACGAAACGGCTAATCAATCAAGTCAAACGAGTTCGGGGCTATCTCGGTATCGGGTTTTTTTCATTGCAAACGAAGTGAGCGGTTTGATGCTACTGTGCGCATGCGTCTGCAGCCTCGGATTTCATGTGGTAGTTATGTAGTGAAAGGAAGTCCGTCTCTTTTTAGAGAACCGGCTTTTTCGGCTCAAATCATTAAAGAGAGCCGGCTCACAAACAGCTCACTTGCTTTGATGCATTATATTACCAATTATTATGTGGTATAAAGATGAAGTATAAAAGGAGAAAATGAAAAAAGACAGGTTTGTGGTTTTCCCTTTAATCAGTATATTACCAATATTAATTTAATGCAGAAAATGAACAAATAATTTAAATAAGAAAATGTATTATTCTACTTAATTATATTTACATTTTTTTCCATCTACAATGAACATCCAAGGTACTTAATTTTTGAACCTTTTTTATAATAAACCTCATTCATGTCGAGCAACTCAGTATCTTACAAGAAAATGTTAATTAACAATATATATGATAACGAAACACATGTACAATATAACATGTTAAACTACATAAATAAACACGTTTGGGAAAAATAATATATGGTGTAAGATTATTTTGTATTTTGTAAGGGAAAATACGACAGTTTGTAAGGGCGTGGAGCAGTGGAGGTTGACAGGTATGGAACTGTGCCGCACATCCGCTAACCACTGCGCCGCCATGCTGCCCCATTAAAACATGTAAACACTATCCTTAACTCACGTATACAATATTTCAAAATCTGGAAAACTAATATATTTAGTAATTCGTGCTGATTGTTTTTTACTCAAAGGCGAAATGAATAAATCAGCACGTTTTGCAATACAGTGCACAGCTTTTTACTGCTCCCTAGTGTAGTTAAGGTGCAATTGCACTTAATGTTTTGTTTTAAATCCAACCCGCCTGCGCCGACCTTGACGGATTTAGGAACCACGATGCCAAAGTAAGGTAAAAGTATTTTTACGCCACATTTTGTTTGAAAAATAACGTCCATAGAAGTACACATTCATGCACACAATAACATTACAGTTTTGTAAATAATACATGTGGCACGCCATCTTCAATATACTTGTTATTAAATTATTAAAACAAGTATATCACAGTAAATCTACCTGATGGACACAATCCTGCTAAAGTCCTGAGGAGCAGAGGATCCCGTTTGTAAAATGACAAATAAGCTCTTGTCTCTTATGTTGGCTTTGCCTCAAATATTCACTTACTAGCTCCTGACCTGTGTTCTGAAATTCCATCCTAACCCTCGAGATGTCCTACCAATACCCAGTGCGCACATTGATAGCGATTTATACCTTTAAACGTGGCGAGTACTAATCATTTTCGTTTTTTATTTAGTATTATTTGACTCTTTCACTGCTTCCAAATACTGTTTTGTTTACATAGCTTTTAACAGTGTCTGAAACTAATGACAAAAAGTTACCGGCCACCAGGGCAGACAACTCTGAAAAGTTGCCTGCCCAGCCATATACAGTGGGACCTCGCTACTTCGCGGTTCGACGTTCGCGGCTTCAGAGCTTCGCGGTCTGCAATGGTTAAAAAAAAATTTTTTTTTTTTTGAAGGGGCCTCGCTGCTTCGCAGATTTTCACTTTTTGCAGGTTTTTTCGGCGGAACGTCAGCGGACACGGGATAAGGCGGCCGGCTGGATGTGACGGGGGATGGGAGGGAGTCGGCGGAGGTCACTCCCGGGCCGCGTGATGGAGCGAGTTCGGCGGACGCGGCGTCACCTTAATAAGGATAAGCGGTGCAGATAATGAGATGAGAAGTTTTTTAATTTCTTTTTGAAGGGTCGTCGCTACTTCGCAGATTTTCACTTTTTGCGGGTGGTTTTGTTCCCCATTAACCAGGTCTGAAAATAATAATTAAAAAAGATTTTTTTTTAATTTTTTTTTTTGAAGGTGCGCCGCTACTTCGCGGATTTTCACTTATAGCGGGTGGTTTTGGTCCCCGTTAACCGCGATAACCGAGGTCTTACTGTAGTTGCCTGCCCCATTTCACAAAAAGACTAATCGCTAAAAAAACCATTGTTGCGAAATATTAAGGGTTGATAATCAGATGTAACCATGTGCCCGCAAAAAAAAACCACCCGGCGAACAAACAAACCCTCACAGTGAGGCCTTTGCTTGGAATTGAACCCGCGACATTTTAACCCTGATCCAGATGTGCCAACCACTCATCCATTACAAAAACAATATCCTTGAAGTATTCTTTAGCCCCAGTCAGGTTCATTTAATGTCACGGAGTTAAACATTTGCCCCACCAGCTAGCTATAAACTAAGTCAATCATTTTTATTGCACGGTTGGATTATCTGATGTTCGCCAGAATTCTCAACAACACATTATTTTGGCATCCGATTTTCGGTTTCTCGTCCTCGTGGATTAGTTAACGTAAGCTTGACACGGGACAATAGCCGGCAACGCTCAACGCCGATTGGCTGGCTGCGCGAACTTAAATGAATGTGACAGGCGTGCTGCAGACGCGTCTGGCCGGTCTGACTTGAGTCTCGTCGAAAATGGCTTCTAGTTTCTGCGATTATCTCCTAAAATTGCTCTACGACACGTCTCTGGCCGTGTGCTTCGCCTTGTATCGCTTCCTTTGTTGTCCGGTTGAGGACAAGCGGAAGTTGCCGCCAATAAGCAACCCGCTCTTGACAGCATCAGCAACGCAACTTGCCGACCGTATCCGGCGACGAGAGGTGAGCGTCACGTCGAGATTTTTCAAAAAGATTGATTTACTCCAAAAATCTCCTTACTTAGCTTTTTATCATACCTGTCAATTTATACTTCTCCCCCCATTTTATATGTTTTTTAATCATTTCAAATTAGGTGCCCCGTATATCTTAAAGTGTGGTACAAAATAAGAGCTGTCCAATAACACAATAAACTCTCTTCATTTCCCCCCCACCCAACGACTTGGAACACCTCATACACAGACACACAACATGGTTAAAAAAATAAAAACAAAATAATAATAGAATAATTGAAATAAAATCCAATCATAGCAAGGCAAAGAATAACCATGTGAGGAAGAAGACCTTATAGGAATGACAGCAGATTTAATATGATATAATATAATGTGAAATAATTATGTAATTTAATGTAGTATAGAATAGAAGAGAGGAGAAAACTCGTTTCTATATTTACACCAATTTAGTCTTGCTCATTTCGGCTCTAATTTCAGATCGTCTCGATCACTGGGAGCAGACGATATAATCGTAGAATGCTATTTAAGATGACATTCTGCACTGCTACGTGTAATAAACACTAAATTTACTGCAAGTGGGGAAAAAAACTAAGAAAGATGCTGAAATAATTGTTTGTGTTCTTTATTTTGGAAAAATATAATATAAATCTTTTTGCACAAATCACCTTTTTTTCGACATAGATTGGTGCCGCATTGCTTTTGTGAAGTTTATTATCGTTTAATAGGAGGAGTGTTTCTGTGGTATTACTGTAATACAGTATTTCTATGGTAGGGTTCTTTTTGTACTTTGAATGGCAGCCACTCCAGCAGCTCCCGTGTTATTTTCGATTGTTCTCGATTGTTTGTTCTCAGCTCAGGGATGCTGCTGGAAATGTAAATTTCCCTTCGGGGATGAACAAAGTATCTATCTATCTATCTATCTATCTATCTATCTATCTATCTATCTATCTATTTCTGTAGTAGGATTTTGTTTTAGTATTTCTGGCCAAAAGTTTAGAGCAGGGGTCGGGAACCTTTTTGACTCAAAGAGCCATAAAAGCAAAAAATATTAATTTTATTTTGGGAAAGAGCCACACCATATATTATGAGACAAATTTACAAAATTGCTAAACCCGCACCCCAGACAAAAGCTTAGTCTTCAGCACATTTATTTTTGATGATTTGATAAAAAATATGAAAAGAGAATAATGCCAGAGCCCCTGTCCCAAAATCAACAAACATACCACTTTAAACTTGTCTCTTTCTTGCAATAACTCAAGATCGGTTAAACTCCTTTTGACCCTTTTTTTTCATACATATTGGTTTCAAAACCAGATGCAAGCAGTTATTGTGTAAAAACGTCACAACATTCTGCAAATAGGGAGCCTGATGAGCTCACTTTTGGCGCAGATGGCGTAGGGCGAGAGATGGGAGGGAGTGCTTGCGCTTTTTGCATGGCTCCACCCATCCCTCCCACTCACCCAATCAAAAGACTAAGTTCTCTTCTGGTGTTTTTGCGTATTTACAGTGTGTTCTGTGGATTCATCATAAGGTATCTGAACACTGAACACAGATTATATAGTGAACTTTTATATAAAGGATTCTTTAGCGTTGTACAGCCAAAACGAGTTTTTTCCCCCCTTTTTTGTGTGACACCTTGACTGTAAATTGTAGTGAAAAACGTGCCCTATATATACTGCGAAGTAACTTCGGACGCTTAGCTTTGGATTGGATTTGCGTGTACCTGAATAGGATGAACAACTCAAGTATCGAACAAGATGGAGAAATTTTGCATGCAATCAAATTTGTCTCTGAGCCATTGATATTCATAGAAAGAGCCATATATGGCTCGCGAGCCATAGGTTCCCGACCCCTGGTTTAGAGGGACAGCCAGGTCTTGGTAGGTTTGCAGTGATTTTATGCTCTTTTTCATTTTTAACTGGGACTTAATGACATACTGGTGTACTCTGTTTTTCCATTGTTAGTCATTAAGGTCGACATTGGATCTTTTAGAAGTCATCGGGGAACTTTTGAAGTCAGTTGGCTGAGCTGAGAGAACAAGGATCTATATTTTTGCAACCACTACTTTTCTTTTTTTTTTTCCATTTTAAATAAAATATAAATTGTTGAAGTCATTTAGGTTTTTCTACATGATAGTTGTCTCATATGTTGATTCTTAGAAAATATTTCCAGGTTTTCAGCTTTAATTTTGAAGTCTGAAATCTGGCAGTAGGACAAAAGTTCTTGGAAGGCCAACACTAGCCACTACAATACTTTGTTGTAAAAACCGGTTTCACGATTTGATCAATGAGAAAAGTGTTTTGATTGTCAAGTTGGAGATATCAAGATAAGCTCCGGCTTTTCCCAATGCTCCCTTTTTCTCTTGTTTTCTTAATCGTTTATCCAAGTTGTCCATTTTGAATTCATTGTAACTTTATATTTGATGAACAGAAGAAAACGAATGTCTATCAATGAATCAATAACCGCACTCATCTCCAAAATAAGTTGTCAAGTCAAGTCATGTTTATTTGTGACACCCTTAATCACAAGGAGTTTCAAAGGGCTGCACACATCACTATTACAGACTACAGACTTCTATTACACCATCCCCTGATCTAAAACCTACATGAGGGGAAGGAAAAACTCAAAAACCTCAACATGAGGAAAATGAAGAAACCTTGAGAAGGGAACGCACATGAGGTAATCCCCCCTTCCAGGATAACCAGATGTTGTAATAACAAATAATACACAGATATTGTCAACGTGAAATATAGGTTATTCATAAGCTATAGAATATAATTGTGTTTCAAGCCTATATTTTATTGCGAATATGGAAAAAAGCTGTTCTAGTAATATTGTTAACGTGTGTTTAGAAAGACAGATTGGGGTCAAATGGGAGACCTACATTTTTCACTGAGTCACTCTGGGTGATATTACATGTCAATATTCAGAGCAGTTTTTGAGGCATTTAGATGGGACAATAATTAAAATTTCGGTCTTTTCAGAGTTGAGGCGCAAGAAGTTGAGTGACATCCATCTTTTTATCTCATTGAGGCAGACCTCCAAATTTCCACAGTTTAGTGGGGCAGACTCCTCCGTCGGAAGATATAGTTGAGTGGTCATACTTGCGAATAATATCACCTAATGGAAGCATGTAAATGCTAAAAAGAAGTGGGCCAAGTACTGAACCCTGCGGAAGACCACAACTGTATGGTAATCTATATTTCTTTTTTTTTTCTGTCACTACATTCAGGTGTCAAGTGTGGAGGTGGTACAAGCTTATATTGACCGGATTCAGCAAGTCAACCCTTTGGTCAACGCCATGGTCAAGGACAGGCAAGCTCGTTTATACCTCCCCCAAGGAAATACGGTGTAGATTTCATTCACAAACAGCTGGGCAAGAAATAAGACGAAAAACAGTGCATTTTGGTCACTTTGAGTCTCCTTAGTTTGTTTGTCCCCCGTGCTTTTTTTGTTTCAAAACACAATACAGCGACATCTAGTGGTCAAATATAACACACTGTCCTTTCGAAAAAAGTGAATATATTCAGAATAATAAAACTTATCTGAAAATGAGCTAAGTGGAAAAATACTTTTAATTGAGTTCTAATATTTCCTGTTTTTTTCTAATCAAAGTCAGAAAAGTTATAAAACCCCTAGCAAAAAAGCCTGGAATTACCAGTCTTGGGAGGGCCCTCATTCAGACATTTTATTCTGTAGAAAAAACTCATAAAAAGCATGAAAAAAATAACGTTTTTTCAAAAGTGCAACCCCTTGCCATTCAGAAAAACTAAAAAAAAATTAAAAAACCTTGTGGTGGTCAGTAAATGCTACATTTATAGACTAAGCACAGGAAAAACCATTATGGAATCACTCCAATGTAGATTCGTGACTCCTCACTGAATATAACCGTCATCTAGTCATCCACAGTCCATGATTGCCTCTCCTTAGCCCACTGCAGTCTTGTTCTTTTGTGTTTAAGCATCAACGATGGTTTCCTTTTAGCTTTCTTATATGAAAATCCCATTTCCTTTAGTCAATATTGCAGTTCTGTCACGTACATTGACTCCCATTTCTTCCCATTTCCTCTTCATTTTTCTTGTTGTGCATTTTCTGTTTTCAAGACATATGGCCTTCAGTTGTTCGTCTTGACGCCTACATGTCTTCCTTGGCCTACCAGTATGCTTGACTTTAACAACCTTCTCATGCTGTTGGGACTTGGTCCAAATCTTCGATACAACTGATTGTGAACAGCCCACATCTTTGGCAACCATACAACCAGAGTTACCGTCTTCAAGAAGTATGACGATCCCGTCTTCGGTCTCAAGAGACATCTCTCTTCATGGGGCCATGATTCTTGCCAATCCACTTAGTCCAGGAGCCCTCCAAGGTGTAATAACTGCACTGTTTTTAACTGCTGGCTATCGAGCAGATTCAATCTAAGCCAGGTGCCCAACTAAGAAAAGAAAATTGACTGGGTGTCCTTATTTTCTACTCAAAATGCACTGATTCCGTTTTTTTCCCTCAGACTGGAGTGAGTTCATATTTATTTCCCTGCACTTTCTCTATAAAAGGAATATTTACTGGCCATTGCAATGTTTTTTTCTGAATTTGTTTTTGTGTTTCTGAATGCTAATATGTAGCACTTTGGAATGTCTTTACGATTGTTTCATGTTCGTGATCTGATTTTTTTTTCGACAGAATAAAATGTCTGTGTGAGGGCTTGGCCAAGACTGGTGATTCCATACTTTTTCTTGGGGGTTTAATTATCTCATCTCATCAGCTGCAGTAGGGTCACGGGGATGCTGGAGCCCATCCCAGCAATCATCAGGCAGTGGGCAGGGGACACCCTGGACTGGTTGCCAGCCAATCGCAGGGCACACAGACAACTCACTCGCTCAGTCACACCTAGGGACAATTTGGACCGGCCAATTCACCTGAAATGCATGTTTTTGGAATGTGGGAGGAAACCGGAGTGCCCGGAGGAAACACAAGCAAGCACGGGGAGAACATACAAACTCCGCACAGTAAGGCCAGGAGCTGAATTTGAACCCACAAAGGAGGTTCTCACGACCTCAGAAATGTGCCGCACACGCGCTAACCACTGCGCCGCCGTGCTGCCCGGGTTTAAATATTAATTTCATTATTTTTACAGTGCAATCTTAAACCTAAAACACTGTTTTATAGGAACAAGGGGATTATTTTTCTGTCATATGTTATAATTGTATCAAACGGAACTGGATTTAAAAGCAAACATTGGGCAATTTAGTCATGCTCCCAGTCAGAACACAGTATTCTGCAAACATTTGAAGTTAAATATTTAAAGTTAATGTTTGTAAGTATTTTTTTATCATTCTCTTATGCTCATATTTAAATGTTGAACACTTTTTCTTGTTTGATTAGATTTTTTTCTGCAATTGTCAGGCCCTCAATGCAAAAAGTACAAAAAATAATATATGGGGATTTACGAATTATTTTTCTCAATTTAAAGGAATAGTTTGTATTATCTAGCGTAGGGGTCTCAAATATGATGCTCCTTGGCACCAGGTAGCCCCCTAAGCATACCAGAGTAGCCCACAGAAAGGTTCTGAAAACAGCTCATCAATGATGTGGCATCGTGATTTTCTCGGAAATTCGATCTTTAACTAGCGTGATGTTATAGTGACTGGCAAAGCCTATTTTAGCTCTACTTCTAAAAATCACAATCTGGTAATAACATGGTAGCAACATAGTAATAGTAATCTATTTTAAATAACATAAACCTCACCTATGGGGAGCTGGCATAATTTTCAGCCATCTTCCTAAGAGTATGAAAAAAACACTTGCTAAAGCCTGGACAAAAAAATGAGAAGTAAAATGGTTTGGTCATTGAGTGTCTGTAGTTCGTATTTGCCTGTGTGTAGCACTTGTTTTCAGTTACACTACACGTTACACCGACATTTAGTGGTCCAATACCTAATTGTTCCTTCAATGTAAGTAAATTACATGCACATTATGGATTCATTTATTACTGATTGATAGATTTATTTTCAGATTAATTCTTGATGGGTTTTTTAATTTAGATCTTAATTTGTGTAGCATACTTTTAAGATTACAGTGGAATATCCTTCTAATGTTTTCTTATGGAAAACCTAATTCAGCTCCTAAAGCCCCCAAGGAAATTTTGAGACCCCTGCTTTAACGCTTTGATCGTGTCTGGATGAAGCTCCTCAGCACAATTCCACATAGTGCCTTGGAACCATAAAAGTTATCATGTGGTAAAAGCAACAATATAAAAGTGAAGTTTAGTTCTGCACATTTCTTGCATTCATTTAGGACATTTGCCTCAAATTTTGCATTGAACAGATTGGCTAAAAAACGAGTGGTAAAAACAATTGTGAGCAAATGAAACATAGCTCACCTGTCAAGGACCGGAACAGAATTAGGACCCAAATGCATGACGTTTCTCACACAAGCCAGGATTGATATCAAAACAGGGTATCGAAATTAAACAGGACAAACTAGACGGGAACGAAATTGGAAACCAATATTAAACAGGACAAAATAAACAGGAACCATCCGGTTCGGAAATACCAACAGGAAACAAAACCGAGTCAAAACCCACGTCTTGTGGGGCAGAGGTTAGTTGACGGACTGACAAAGAAAGAGTGAGAGCACTGAGCTTAAATAGACCGAAAGCCAATCTGTCAACTAGCCTCAGCTGGCGCCACACGGGAGGGGCCAATTGGGCTCCACGGCAACCTTGATATCACCAAAATATTGCCTTATTAAATTGATGAAAATGGTGGATCAGTTGCATTTTACAATGCAGTACTCACACTTTTTCAGTACGCGAGCTACTTACAAAATGACCAAGTCAAAATCATCTACCCACCAAAAAAAAAATGGAGAATCAAGAGCAGTCTAGCGTTCAAAAAAAGGGTCCTAATTAGTGAAATCGAAGTCTCATGATATTTCTCAATGCATACTTAAATAAATCAAATACATTTATTTCAAAATAAATATATCGAATACAATTGTTAACACCATGATTCACTCTTTCTTCGCCAAGGTTTTTGTCCAATCATGCACTTAATAAGTATAACTGTACTGTTGAAGTGATTTGATTAATCGGAAAATCTTAACCAACCTGTACTCTAACTAGGTGAATACTTCTAAATACATTTGTGGTTTAGTAATCAAAATTTCAACATATACTTAAATAGTAATTTAGTTAACAGTATTTGTATGACTCTTAGTCATGAAATACTTGCTACATATAAGTAAAACAGTAATAATTGTAATAAATTACACATTAAATTGACCAAATTTGAAGTTCTCCAATTTGCCACGACTGCTAAGAAACATTGATTTCTATGCTGAAATACTGCATTTGACTGCTAGATTGCAGCGTAATCCAACATATACAAAGCACTCAATACTTTCCAACCATCTACAAGTACTACCCCAGAGACCCACTTGTAGATCACGATCCACGCCTGCGATACAGTACCATCTAGTGATCAAATAATTCACACAGTTCCGTTCTTTTTGCCACGTGCCGTTACTATATTTGTTTTTCTTAAAACCACTGTGTAGGTTCTCGGCCGCACTCCAGGAAGCGGCGCAGGTCGACAAACTAATCGAAGAAGAAAATGGCGGCGAGGAAGTGCTTGCGGACCGATTGCCTTTCCTCGGCGTTCCTTTTTCCGTCAAAGAGGCTTTCGGCCTGCAAGGTAAGGTGTTCTATTTGATACACAGAACGTTTTGTGCAGTATTTTAGTTTCCAATTTATAGTTTCTGGGACAAAATGAAAAATAAGTTCCACCTAGAGGCACTTGTGCGCAATAGCATCACTTCTCTAGCGGGAAAAATACAGAAATGACGGCTTTTTAAATTTGGTAGCAATTTAATCCGAGCATGAAAAATCACCATTAGTGGCACGAGTGGCTTTGATCAGATCTTTGTCCCCACATTGAGGGAGCCCCCACTTTCTAGTGTTGCTTTGCATCGGCTTCGCTACAGTTTAACTGTACGGGTCAGGTGTATCGACATTTCGTTCTGTGTGCATTGTTACATACTGTAGAATGACAATACAAGGAAATTATTATTATTATTATTATTATTATTATAAGCTGAATGAGAGTGTGTGGGTGACCCTCCGTGGCAAGCAACGTTCGCAATGAGAACAGTCGGACAGTTGAACGAGTCTGACTCGCCTCGGTAAGATTCAAGTAACGTCGAAGCATGAAGTTTTGATCAAATGCATTGTACAATTTTATGTGTATATTTTTCTATAAAAGAAAATTTAAGCTTTATGCCAGACTGACAGATTAAAAATTAAATGCATGAAGTCCGAAGAACCAGTCTCAGCAGTAAAAACGTCGGTTGTTAAAAACATTTGTTTCTAAACTGAGGGGAATCCTTAAAGCCCCAGTGTGTAATATTTGATCACTAGATGGGACTGCATTGTCTAATGCCACTTGAAACTTGGTCAACAGAGGACAGCGTGGCAGCAAGTTGCCAGACAAACATGGCGGCGACATTAGGTAGGAATGTAAAGGAAATACACATTTATCGACCGATAATTTGTTATGAATGGAACATAACATTAGTAGGATAGTTCAGGTTTGTCTGATTATTGTTTTAATCCAAGTGTTTTTTTTACTGAATGAAAGTTTTTTGCACCACTATGAGGCACTTAATATTAAACACTGTCCCTTTAAGTACTCTTCCTACAGACCTCACAGTTGACCACTGAAAGTACTTTACACAATGCACAAATGTGTTCAGGGTTGGGTAAAGTTACTTTAACTGGATTACTTTCAATTACTTTTGGGTTACTCCAATAGCAAATATGCTAATAAAAGACAAAAGAAACTAAATATGAATACAATTACTAAATTTTGTGCAGGCTTGGGGAATAACGGAATACATGGAACGGCAAAAATGATGTTGGCAAGCAGTTTGTATTTATTTTCATTTTGTTTCCGTCGCATTTTATGTTAGTTTTGCCGAGATCAAAGAGATCAAAGCCAGGAGAGAAAGCTTACCACGTGTTGTGAATCGTCATTTTATTCATATTTAGTTTATTTTGTCTTTTATTAGCATATTTGGTATTAGAGTAATACAAAAGTAATTGAAAGTAATCCAGTTAAAGTAACCCTACCCAACCCTGTATGTGTTTTATTCACTGTTTTACAACTGCTAATGAGCTTGTTCTTGGTTAACAAGGGTAAAAACATGTTAACTTGATTTTAAGTTATTGTTTATTTGCCTGTCCCTAAAAATTGAGACTTATTTATAGAATTTGTCCCTGGACCGAGCGAGCACTACGCCTAATTGGTTTTAGATGTGCATTATTATTGATTTTTTTATACGAATCTGCAATATGTTTAATAATGTTTCTTGTGTTTACTATCATTTGCCACAAAATAAAATCGACTCCATGCGAAATCAAAGAAAAATTATCCGATCATTTGACTAAACGTTTAAAATAGTCTAGTCGACTCTTAAAATGGCCGCTAGTTTCAGCCTTAGTATCAAAGGACAGGAAAATAAACATCAACAGAAGAAAAGCACACAAACTTCACCGATATTTGAGGTAATGGACTCACATTGGTTACACATTGACATTTGACTTAATCTGCAACCAAGGCATGCCCAACAGCAGCGGCATAGTGTCCAGGCGGAGAGCGTTAGCGACCGCCGATGCTCCGCCCGTTTCCAATCTCAAAAGGGCGGGCGCCATTCCGCTCGGTGTCACCAACACCAGCGAGGGTTGCATGTGGGCCGAGTCCAACAACCACCTCTACGGCATCACCAACAACCCCTACGACTTGGAGAGGATTCCGGGAGGGAGCTCAGGTCAGTATTATTCTCTAGTACATTTAAGGCATACTCTTTTGCAGTGATATTAACTCCTTAAGTGCCGTAACGTGTCAAGAACCAGAACGGGATCAGGACCCAATCGCGTGACGTTCTCACACAAGCCTTCATTTTACGGGAAACGGGGAGTCATGCACTTAGTCAGCCGGTCTGGCGTGGAAAGACAGGAAGCCAGAGACCGATGAGATCGATTCCAATTGCCCGAGTGATACCGGACAGATAGGACGGAACAGACAAGATAGATAACGAATCAGGATATCGAAAATAAACAGGAGAAATTAGACGGGAACAAAAACTGGAAAAAATAACAAACAGGACAAAAACAGACGGAAACAAAACTGGAACCCGAAATTAAACAGGACGAAAATAAACAGGAACAATACCGGACTGGAAATACCAACAGGAAAACAGGACCGAGTCAGAACCCACGTCTTGTGAGGCAGAAGTTTGTTTGACGAGCTGACAAAGGAAGCAAGAGAGCGCTGAGCTTAATATAGACAGAAAGCCAATCTCTCAACGAGCCGCAGCTGGCGCCACACGGGCAGGGCCAATTGGGCACCATGGCAACCGTGTCACACACGGGCGCGGCCAATTGGGCACCATGGCAACCATGACATATCGTGCTCATCAGTAAGTATCAAGCCTCAGGAGTGATTTCAGCATGAAAAACCACCATTAGTGGCAGGAGTGGTTTTGATCAGACCTTTGTCCCCACATTGAGGGAGCCCCCACTTTCTAGTGTTGGTTCCTGTATCAACTAAATGAGAGTGTGTGGGTAACCCTCCGTGGCGAGTATGCATACTAAAGCAGTGTGGTGAGAGAACATAGCTTATTCCTAGTATTTATATTTAGTTTCTTTTGTCTTTTATTAGCATATTTGGTATCGGAGTAATCCAAAAGTAATTAAAATTAATCAAGTTAAAGTAACCCTACCCAACCCTGCAAATAAGTAGCTCTCAGTTTCAAAGAGGTTGGTGCCCACTATGCTATACTTTCAACTGGGGAGACAATATGACTTTGAGACTATTTGTGATTAAGGGCTATACAAATAAAAATGACTTGACTTGACTTATTTTGTCACGCATAGGTGGCGAGGGCAGCTTGCTGGGCGCGGCCGGCTCTGTCATCGGTCTGGGCTCCGACATTGGCGGTAGCATCCGCATGCCGTGCTTCTTTAATGGAATATTTGGTCACAAAACTACACCAGGTAAGACTGTTAACTGATATATACATCCACTTTTTGTTGATTTCTTAAGTATGCTAGATAGATGAGCCTCAGGTTCTTGCTAGATCAAGTCATGTTTATTTGCATATCTCGTAATCACAAGGAGTCTCAAAGGACTGCACAGACTATTGCAAACTACAGACTATTATGACACCATCCCCTGATCTAAAACCTACATGAGGGCAAGGAAAACCTCAACATCAGAACCATTTTTACAAATTTAAGGGACATTGTGTATCAAGGGGGATCTTTCCCCCAAGTCAAACATGCCCGCCCCACTTTTTGTGTCGTGCAACCAAAAACAAGTGCTACAAATCACAAGGATGATCAAAAAAAACTTAACTACAGAGATTTAAAGTGACCAAACTGCCATTTTTCTCCGCATTTTTTTGCCCAGCCTTTCACAAGGTTTATGTTTTTGGGAGTCACATTGGATGAAAGTAATTTGGCCAGGGTTCCAGCCTGCAGAACTATCCTATTTTTCTCATTTGCAATCATGAATAAATATAGATGTAGACATGCACATGTAAAAGTTATTTTTATATTAGTTATTTGATAAATTCATTTCCTTAAAGTGGTTTTGAAACACTAACAAAAAAAGCAAAATTATATAAAAGGTCCCTGTTCAAAGCACTTGATTTGAGTTAATTTAAGTTTAATTTAAGTTTTGTAGTATTTCTGTAATATTACTGAAATTGCATTATTTTTAAGATTCCTTAGTAGTATTTGTGGAGTAATACTTTAGTTGTACTTTTTATAGTATTTCTGTTGTAGTATTACTGTAGTAAAAGTTATGTTGTGGTATTTGTGCAGTACTTCTGTATTACTGATAGTAGTATTTCTGCTGCACTATAAAAGTAGTATTTTTGCAGTAGTATTTTATTAGTTTATTTTTCCGGATTTCTTTAGTAGTATATTTGGATTGTTTCTCTAGTACTATTTCCATAGTGGTTTTTGTTTAGTCTATTCGTCATCACATTTTTAAAGTATTTCTGTAGTACTTTTCCTGGAGTATTTTTTGTAGTATTACTGTATTTGTATATTGTAGTGTTTTCATAGTGGTATTATTAAAGAATTTCCATAGTGTTATTTTTTTGAGTATAGCTGTAGTTGTATTTTTGTAGTATGACTGAAGTAGTACTTCTGTTCAGGTATTTTTATAGTATTTTTGTTGTCGTATTCCTGTAGTACTTGTATTTCTGTAGTCATTTTTAGTATCACTACTGTAGTATATCTATTGTGGTATTTTGGTAAGATTCCTGTAAAAGCATTCCTGTACTATTTTGGTATTACAGTATTCCTGCAGTATTATGTCCTTTTCAGAAATAAAGCAAAATAAAATATTAGGAACTGTTTTTTAAAGCAATTTGATTTTTTTAATAGTATTTCTAGAGTACTGTTTTTGTAGTTGGCACACAAAGGTGAAATAAGGACAAAGCATCAAAAACAATGTTTTTTCACAGTTCCATTGACCACAAGGAGTTGTAGGGGCACCACTTCTTGTGGTGTGTCTTGGGCAAGTGCAACCTGGGAGTGCCCATGCAAGCAGTTTTGTCTGACTAAAATACAGCACTTACATCATCTGGTCACTGTCTATTTTTTGGGTGTCGTGTCTTTTAAGAAAAGCCAGACCTCAGCATTGACGGAATTAGTACTACTTTTTTTTTTAATAGTTATATCGCTACTATTTTTGTTCAGCTGGCTGGGTTAAAAAGTCTGTAGTTTGCCCACCCCTTTGCTAGATGATTAAATATTCTTCACTTTTCATGATGTATACTGTACGCGCAGGTATCGTGTCCAACGACAACCAGTACCCGCCATACACAGGCAGACACGAAGAATACGTGAGCACAGGGCCAATGTGCCGCTACGCCGAGGACCTCATACCCATGTTGAAAATCATGGCCGGACCAAACGCAAATATGTAAGTGTCTTCACTCTTAGCAGATGCAACCAAGAGGTCACAACCAATGTTCCATGTAATTTTCCACGGGTCTGAGCGTTCACACAAAGTCGGTGAGCAACGCTTGAAACAACAGTGAGCAACCATAATCCCAAGTGTGGCAAGATAAGTAATTATCAAACAAAATTTGACATCAAGTTACATTTTGCTGAGTTTCCGGCAATGCAAAATGATTTTTCTCTTTTGAATGAATTGACTCATGTACTATTGCAAAGGTTGTACGGCCTACAAACGTCGTTTGTTCTTACAATTTTTTCACGAGATATCCATTTCTTTTTATGTCCTGATATATTTTGTCGCATAATATGAACATTTTTGGGGGCTTATTTAGTCGGTTGCAAGATACAGAACTGTACTTAATCACATGTTTTAGTGGAAGTACAATGTTGGCAACAAGATTCACCTGATATAATTGGAAATTATTTGAATGCAACACAAACTTTCTTTTTTTCTGTGTTTTTTTTCTACTTTTTTAAAAATTCCTTTAAAAAAAATCTCATTGTGTTTATTTTTTCTGAGCTGTTGCTTTTTTCTTTTTGTTCTCTATTTACTTTTTTCCTACATTTCTTTCTTTTCTTTTTTTCCTGGCTTTTTTCTAAATTTTTCACTCATTTTTTCACTACCTTTTGTTTCTTTTTTTCTCAGCTTTTCACTACTTTTTCATTTTGGTATTTTTTTTTTTTGTTCTATTCCCCCCTTCCTTTAAGTCATTTTGTGCATAATTTTTGGTCATATTGGGATTAAAAAAGCAAAAACAACCTGAAGAGCCGTTTAGGACCCGAAGGAGCCAATTCCTTTTAGTAAGCCGAGCTGAAGAAGCCGGTTCTCGACAAACTGTACTAACTTTACTCGACTTCAAAATACCGCATTTAGGACACAACGTCAGGGGAACCCATGTATTTTTACCTTCATGCACTGCAACTTTGACTTAATTCGCTTCTTAATTAGTAATTTTGAGCCCTCATTTTTGTGCGCTGAGAATGTGCGAACAGTGCGCACTGGTCACAACTTTGTGTTTTTGTGCAGGTTGTCCCTGGACCAGAAGGTGGACTTAAAAAAACTTCGGTTCTTCACAGTCCCCGATGACGGCGATTCTCCCTTGACGTCCCCAGTTAGCACGGAACTTAAACAAATACAGAAGCAAGTGAGTCGTTGTTTTTGTTCTCCATAAAAAGAAAAGTTATTCACTCACAATTATTTCTTCTCAGGTAGTGGAACGTCTGCAGACGGATCTCGGGGTGTCGGTCCGAGAAGTGCGCTTCCCCGAACTCCGCTACGGGTTCCGCATCTGGGAGACGTTCATGGCTTTACCGGACAAGGATGGCAAGGTGCAAATAGATGCAGCTTTAAAACTGTCCACTGGATGTCGCCAAGGACAGGCACTACTCGCAGTGAACCCACTGTAGTTGAATTTTCTGACTACCATTAATCAACCAGAGAACATACCTACCAACACTACCGCATTTCGCCCCTAAAAAAAGGCCCACCACTGTTTAAAAAAACAAACACTTTTTAAAATTCAAACAAAAAAATCTTGACTCTACACTCGTGTTATAGTGTAGAGCTGCTTTATTTTGAAGCGAGAAGAAGTCTTTGTGCTTTAACGATCGCATGAGATTTCTTTTTGGTTAAAAGTTTGCCACTTCTGTTTTTCACAAGCACGTTATTTTAATATTCTGGAGACGGGTTGTTTTGTGCACAACAATAAGGCGCGATAAAATGCTTTTTAAGGGCAAAAGGTTGACATGTCAGTTGACAGTAGAGGTAAGACTGGGCCTAAAAAAATCCAACCCGACCCGCGGGTATTAAAGCTCGAAACAGCCTGAGTTGGACCACTTAACTTGATTTGAGGAACCAAGCCTTAAGAAAACCTGAGAGGGGCTTCTCTCTCGCTGCTTCAAGAAAAAAATCCTTCTGTTCTTTTTTGTTTTGTACGGTGGAGGATCTGGGCGATAGATTCAGTCCGCTTCTCACACACTGTCAAGCGCTTCGCCAAATGTGCCACCACCGAACGAGGCGGCGCAGGATGCGCCGTGTAAGAAGGGGGCTAAATCCATCGTGCGGATCCTTCACCATGTGACACAAAGAAAAAGAAACAAAGAACGTGTAGACGAGTGGACTATTTTAGATAAGAAAAAAACAAAACGAAATGGAATCCCAGCCTGGCCCGAACCCGAACTTAATGTTTGACATTTTAGCCCAACCTGACTTTAAGGTTGGGTTCAGGCCCAAGATCTTGCCTCTAGTTGACACCAAACATGGAGCTAAGTACACATAATCTAGCCTCCAAAACAACAACAAGTTAAAAGTTAGTTAGTTTACTCCTACGATAGTAGATAACCATTGACCACTTTCTGATTTTGTAACTATTATGAGTGGTTTCTCCCTTATAGCAGTAGAATTTGACTACATATGTATTTATAAATGAATTATGAAACAAATGTTTCTTATCATTAAAGCAGTGTCTGAAATAACGTCTGCCCGAACGCCGGGGCGTGCATCTTTTACGTCGGGCGTACAACTTACAAAACGTTTCCGCCCGTGTGGCAGACTTTTTTTTTTTTTCAAATCAAACGTTTGCTTTATTCCGATTTCGAAATTTTCGTTCGGTTTGGAAATTTCTGAATTTCAATTCGTTTGGCAATTTGCATACTCGGCAGCCAATCAGAAGCATGCATCGAAAAACTTCGTGCTTCCGGACTCTCGTTATAAGGTCGTGCATTTGCATATAATTTTCCAAAGTAGACGCACAGAGAACACAAGAAAAAATGAAAAGTGGTTAGGAATCAAGCCAAAACCTCAGCCCCAGAAGAAATATTCAAAAGAAGCTAACAAAATTGATGACGCTACAAAACGTAAACGTACATTAAAAGCATCGTGGAAAGAGGAGTACACGTGGCTTGTAGCAGACGACGTAACGCAAACATTGCATGAATGAAGATGAGTAAATACAGGTAGATACTGATGGCAGATGGAAAACAGTGATGTCATTTACATGCAATAAATATTATAAGTAGATTTATAATAAACTTAAAGTGTTGTTCCGTTATATACTCTGATTATCAATCCGTAATACTTTGCGACAATGTTTTTTTTTTTTTTTGCGATAAGTCGTCTTCTTGTGTTTCAAGTTGTGAAAAATGGGGCAGGCAACTTTATGGCTGGGCAGGCAACTTTTCAGAATTGTCTGCCCTGGTATCCGGTAACTTTTTCACCGTTTCAGACACTGCATTAAACGTTTCAACTGTTTCACCACAATGTTAATTTTCCTAGATTTCGTTTTATGTAAATATTTGCCACTTCCGTTTTTAAACAAGAACATGCTCGTTTTATTTGTCTTAATATTCTGGAGACGCATAGTAGTTCATATATAAAAATGTGTGAGAGAAAATCCACCACCTTAATGTCAATAGGTTGGCATGTATGAGAAAACATTGAGTCACTCCATCCTGATCTTATTTTATTTAAACGTCACATACATTTGTGCTGTTTGAGCAAATACAAAACATAGAATATTAAAATAAAATAGCAATTGGGTGTCGTTGCAAAAGTTTAAAGAAGCTTTAGCTCCTTTCTAAGCCTTACAGCGAAGTTCCCATACATAGGTAAGCAGACTTTTAAATCATTATATCTAGTGTTTAAATTCCATTTTTGTCACATTTCAGTCTGCAAGAATTTCCCAAGTTAATTGTTGTTTTGCATTTTTTTATTATTTTAAATGCACAGTTGATAAACACTAGAGATTGAATCTGAGTGAATTTTAAAAAAATGTAGAGGAAAAAAAATCTCAATAATCGTTTTATAATCGAATCGTACAACCCCTAATCATAATTGTATTGCGAGTCTCCGAAAAGACCTCCAACCTTCCAGCCAAGGCACACTTAGCATCCCTGGTCAAAAGAAATGCTATAGTAATTTAAGGCTGCTCTACGTACGGCACTGAATTAGTTTTGTATTATCGCATACTGCATCAAAAAATATATTATATACTCCTGCGGCCCTTGAGGATAAACGTTAAGAAAAAAAGAATGCAAAACTATCCGTTAAATTAAACGGGAGCGCAAGATAACTCCTACACATAAGACATCCCTGTATCACAGTTTAAGCCTCGGAGAAGACTATGCTTCTAGGGCAAACTTTTGATGCCATTATTGTACGGGCCTGGCCCCTGTGAGAGTGTTTTTCTACCATGTGGCCCCCGAGCTAAAATGATTAATGTTCTACCGTAGCCTCCGGTTCCGTTCGTCGAGGAGGTGGGGGTGCCTGGCCGGCCGATTTATCCCGTTTGGGAGGCGCTGAAACGTCTCGTAGGAAAATCAGATCATACGGTCGCCGCCATTGGTGAGTGTCAAAATGCAAGGCAGCATTTCGAGGTAGAATCTTTACCTGAGTGACATCTGCAGGTCTGGCCGTTTTTGAGAATATGTCAAGTTCCACACCGTCCAAATTCTTGTTGAAGACTAAGGAAAAACTACAGAAGGATGTGGAGGAAATACTCGGAACGGACGGCATACTTCTTTACCCGACGCATCCTCGGGTGGCCCCGAAACATCACCATGCGCTTTTCCGACCGTTCGATTTTGCCTATACTGGTACGTAACACCACCGGGTAACCGTTCTGCTATGTAAGACAGAGTGTTACTGGGAAAAAAAAGAAGTTACAGTTACTCCATTTAAAAAGTAATTGTAATTAATCCCCCAGCCTTTGTTTTTCTTGTGCAATCTTGAAAGCTTGAGGTAACACAACGGAGACACTCCATATTCATTTTGTTTTTTGTCTACGAACCACTTGTAGATTTCCATTTCAGGGTAATGTCCAAGGTGTTTTATTGTTCCTGGAAATATTTTCACAAATGCAGACCAACATGTTGCACTTTACCATAAATTCTGTGCTCACCATTGCCCCATTGATCTTGTTGTTCCTGAATAAGCCACTTCCCCTCCTACCTTTTGTTACAAGTGACACACAATCAAATGTGAGCTTAAAAACTGACACTTGAGTTCAGTATTTGATATTGTAGTTGTGATTACGGCTAAGAAAGGAGTTTTCTTTAGTAGGGCGAATATCTGGGTATGTTGAGTTTTTTCATGGCCAAATTAGAGCACATTTTAAGGACTTTCAAAGCCATTTTTTAAATTTTCTCCAGTACCATTACAAGAAGAAATCCTGTGTGTATCATGTATTTAGCAGAGCCACAAATATATCTTTCATGTACATTTATTAGGACATGATTGTTAGATCCGAAATATATCACCAATATACTTGTGGATCTGAACAAGTCTCTCCCCATATAGGTAATAAGTAAAAATAATATGTAGCTTTCATGTTCAGTTGCAGGAAATCCTTCCCATGAGAATTTACCCACGGGAAACGTTGCCTTAATTTTTTGCATATCCAATGATAATCTCCATAATTTATATGTAATGCTTGCACTAATACACAGTTCATAGTGCCCTGTTAATATGTAGGGACCTGTAAGGGCAATGATGCTTCGTAGGACATAGTCATAAAACTAATACCAGCTGCCGTTAATCACATGGGAAAACATAAAATAGCAAAGCCACTATAGAGCAGTGTCGGACTTACTTTAAGCAGACTTGTGGTGCAACATGGCAAGAATTTTAAGCATACACAAGGACTTAACCCAAATTTCAATCACTTTTCCAGGATTTCAAACACCCGTATGAACCCTGTATTTTGTACAGATATAAACATGCACAGACTGCCTATTTGTTCACTTCAGCATTATGTTGCTGGCAGATTGAGGAGGACTTATTGGAAGCAATGGATGAACAGTAAACAGCATAAAACATACATCTCGATCTGCTTTTAATGTTGTAATGACAATTGAGTTCCATACTTACCGAGAAAAGTAATTGCATTCTAGAACTGGCTTCATTTGTAACGCGTTACTCAGGACAAATACTCACTTTACCGTACTTAATGTTTCCCCACTCAGGGATCTTCAATGTTCTGGGTTTGCCAATCACTCAAGTCCCTCTGGGACTAAACAAGGAGGGTCTTCCCATGGGTGTGCAGGTGGTGAGTGGAAAGCTGCAGGATCGCCTCCCACTGGCTGTGGCGCTCTACCTGGAAAAGGCTTTCGGAGGCTGGAAGGAGCCCCCAGGTAACATCCACAGAATGAAGATGATGTAGTGACTGCTACAAAAGCAGATCATTTATGCAAAAGTGTTTTTTTATGTGCTCCCAATACAGAACTGTAAATGATTTTACATGTATGGTGAATTGCTTTGTGAATATTGCTTATCTTTGTATTCTTTTTCTCTTTAACATCTCTGATTACATGTTTGTCCTGGTGAACCACGTCTAATTCTGTTGAAAACAATGTACACTTCGTTGTTATTGAAGATAAAGATCTATTCTATTAAACAAGACAATTATAAAATTACAGTATGTGATTTCCTTGATTTCCATGCATATGCCCAAAGTTCCCTATTTGACCAAGGAATATTAGCGGAGTTTGCCATTGCACCGTATAATAAAACTCCAATTTCTACCTTGGCCTCAACATTTTATGTTACAGGGTTCTTTCACCTTTTTCATGGCATAATTCAAGCACTTTTAGGGACTTTAAAAGCCAACTTTCCAATTCCTCCAGCACAAATAAAAGAAATCCTGTGTTAAACATATATTTTGCAGTGAAACGAATATCTGCAATGCGCATATTAATCTTGTGTGTACATTTATAAAGACCTAAGATTTTTTCCAAACTTGAGTAAATTGCAAAAATAGTTTTAGACAAATCTCTCCCTGTATAGGTGTTGGGTGAATATGACAGTAATATGTAGCTTACATTTTCGATTGCAGGAAGATCTTCTCATAACAATTTACCACTAGGAAACACAACCTTAATTTTTTGCATGGCCCAGAATAAATGCCCAATACTGGCAAACAGCATTTTGCTTCTGGCGTCAGTTAACCATTTACCAGAACACATGGGCTCCAAGTACAAAACACCGGATTGAAGTCTTTGGACGGAGTTTCCTTTAATCTTTGAGGAACTATGGCAAGCGCATGCAAAATGGTTTGTTACCGTGGCAACCGCCAATGACAACATGACTTCCGCTGACATATATTGGGCTAACAATTTGAGTGACACAGCATCAGTCAGCTCATTCCTCAAGTACTTAAAAACTTTTTTCACCTTTTTCCGGTTTTGGGCCTTTTCTTACTTTTACCATTTTTGGCTACAATAAGAAAACAAACCCCAGGATGAGCATGAAATCACCTCCCCTGCCCCCCATTCCGCTAATGTGATGAAAGTATCTTAACAGCGGTGCTAAAAGCAGGTAGGGGGGAAAATATATAGAGTCCTTGGACTCAATTGGGCATTGTTAAACCATACCCAATAGAAGAAAATACTTTCAAATTTTCAAGGAAACCTTAAACGACACACCTCACACTTAACTTTTCCAATGCCCCAAATTTGTTTTACATGAATATTACATATTGAATGACGAAGGTATCTGTATGAATCCCCTTTTTCTTTTCCATTTAAAAATGGTTTTATATAAGGCTTTTAATTTTTGCAGCTCCACTTATTTCTTCTTTTGGGTGGTTCCTTATAACCCTCGCAAAATATTGGCTTACCTACCTGGGTCCGAGGCAAATTAGAAAGAAGAGGAAATGGGTGCAGCTAAAAACGGCTTCATGTGTGGAGGGGCACGACGCCGTTGACGTTCTGCAGCCAAAAGCTTTAAAAATCCATTTTGCAACATTAGTTCTGTCAATGCCACTGAACATCCGAGCTTGCTTTACTGCACATCACACAGAACTTGTAAACAACAATGTTAACAGTCTTTTGTTGTTTTATTTTCTTTCCTTTTGTCTGAAAAAAAAAGGCTGCACAGGGGAAACGGAGCCATGTTACCTCCAGTGTGAGTTGCGAAACATTTACATGTACGCCAAAATTAAATGAGAGAAGGAAATGAATGAAGAAATGTGATACGTTTGTGCAGGAGGAAGGACCTTCTCTCCTGTTGTCAGCACCCCCTGCTGTTTGTTTTCGGCCCAAAAGCGAACTGCCGGATGTGAGCGAATGTGTTCATGAGTGAGTGGAGTCCACCTGTTTTCACGAGGTGTTTGTTATGGGCTTGTACTTTTTCAGTCGGGTCCATTGACCCGTCGAGTAGTTCATTTCGAAGACCGTGTCCACTAGCATTGTGGTGCTGCCCGTGCCGTCCGCTTTGGGCAACACCTCCGTGTGCTCGCTCAGCTTGATCTGAATGATGTCCCCCTGCTCCGGGCACGGGTTCTCTTTAAGAAAAAAAGGATTATTGTAGCTAGATCAAAGGTGGGAAAACTATGAGCCGCAGGCCACAGACCAGGCTTTTCAATCTGGCTCTCAAAATAAAAGTCATAAAAATATCATTAAAAAAACAATGGTACCTCTTTAGACGAACACAAATTCTACTATTTTGATTCAAGACATAAATATATATCTATATATAAGAGTTTGTTCCAGTTTGTGCTTGCAAACTACTAGATAAGTTATGTTTTTTGACTACCTGGAAGCTAACAAAACTTGCACTATTCCCCTCTGCTTAGAGAAGTAAAGCTATAGAAAAACGAGTGCCTTGCATGGGCCTTCCTCACTTTACCTTTGACAAACCAAATATATATATGCCAGTACAACTTAGGACATACCTCTGGAGCCTGCCATAAAGCCTAAGATGAGAGCCTTCTCTGGTCTGGTAACCTTGTTGGCCGTCTTGAACATCTCCTGAGCTGCATACATCTGGTCCCTCTGAACGGCATGCAAAAAAATCAGTTCAAGACAGGTTTTGGTATGAAGCACTGAAACGAGCGAACGGCAAACCACAAGTGACATTCTACCGTGAGAGAGAGATTCTTTTTGGGCTGAGGCTGCTGCGGTGTTGGGGTGGGAGTAGGTGTAGGCGTTTGAGGTGTGCTGGGGGGCTGAGCAGGCGTTTCGGGTTGGCCGGCAGTTGCTGCTGCCGGGGGTCCGTTGCTGGCAGGGGTTGAGGCTGGTGTGCTTGGGGACGTGGGGGTTGCCGGGTTGGTGGCTGTGCTCGCGTTATACATGGGCGTCCTCTGCTTGTACTGACCAGGGAGTGTGGCGGCAGGGGCGCCTGCGCCCACAGTCGCCGACTCCTCCGGTTGCCGAGCAGTTTGCATGTTATCCCAGCCAGACCCACCTGCATTTGCTGTAAAAAAAGGCCAAACAACACCAACAAAGTTGACACTCAGAATATTTTTTTACAACTTCACTCAAGCAGCAAAAGTTTTTTAAGTTGCCAATTCTAAAGAGGGGTCTCAATTTAGGAGGCATTATTTCCCATTTCATAGGATGATTTTGGCAAGCCGCCAGGTTTTCATATGGTCCTACCAGAGTCTCATAAACTTGTATTATTAAAAATATGAATTGCGGGCCGTTGCACGCCAATGTATCACTCGTCCGAAAAGGACCCGGCGTAACTAACTCATGAACCTCTTGCCCGGCACTCCTATGTCTTTACGGCCCGGTATAAGATTGCTGCAGTATGGCTTCTCACCCCGCCTGTGAAAGTGTCGCCCGCCACAAATGGCTACCAAAAATAAATAAAGACGTCTCACCTCACAAGCTCTCACCACCAATGAGCTACGCTATGCTTTGTCCAATGCTCAATTTTAACGCACATGTTTAAACAAACCACGGCCCCAAAAACTTTGCCAAAGATTCATGCCCAGCAACGCCAACAATCTTTATTGATTTTGTTGCGGGTGCCACGACACCTGCAGAGTTTTAAACTACAACTTGTGTACATTTTCACGAAATTTGTTCAGCTGTTTTGGAGGCTACTGGTCACATTCAAACACACACACACAATCAACCTCTGGGATTTTTTTTTCTTTCTACCTGAGAATAAATGGATATTGTACCTCCACTACATTTGGGGGCAGTGACTCTTTCATTGGCAGAGTGTGCGCTCGGTGTCAAAAGGAGTTGTTGCCATTGAGCATTGACGCTTGGCCCATAGCATGATAGCAAAGTATGAAGAGGAAACAGTAACTAGAGCAGAACCTCAAGTTGCACACTGAAAAAAACATTTAACTGGGATGTGAAGACAAGCAGAGACGGAGCAGTGTTCGTTTTCCTAAGGGGGGGCATGACAGAAAATAGTTGAGAAGCACTGGATCCCTGACCTGGCTGAGCCTCAGAGCTGGGAATGTAGGATGAGGAGGGGACCATGCTGGGGGTGGCCGGCAGGTAGCTTGTTGACGGCAGTGGGTTCTCATTCAGCGCGCCAAGTTTCTACAACAGAAAACAGACCAAACAGCTCTTTCACTGATACCCTGTTTATAGTCATATATTCCAGCATAACCCAAATATAAGACTGAATGAGGGCGTGGGACCAAATAATCACATCTGCTACCCATTCCCCTCTCGTGCTATCATTTGCTACCCTCCTTCATGTGATTTTTTTCATCTGATTTTTGCAGAGCAGAATATAAATGTATTACTCTTATTCATTATTGTTTGTTCCCTAGTGTTTTGTAATAGGACTGTATGTAAATATGTATATATGTGAGGTGTTTGTTATATGTAAATACACAGAAGAGCTAACTATGAGACAATTAAGGAAGTCGAAGGTGGTAGGATTAAATAAGCATATACTTCCTCCTACTCCTTTTCGAACATTTTACGTTAACATTGTTTTTGTTTTTCGACTTGTTTTTGTTATGTTCCAAATAAAGTTTTATTCAAACCTTGCAAAATTAAAATATCACCACCATATTTTACGTATTAACTCCTATACCCAGGACTTAAAAACCTGCATGTGTTCAAGCACTTAACATATTTTTGCACAGAATAAAGCCTTGGTAATAGCGTAGTACAAAATCTCCACTTCAGGGGCGTGGATTTAGTATGGTCGGAGGTTACGTGTCCCAAATAATATTGAGCAATCATCGGTTTGCCCCCACAAATATAATATGCTGACGCATAGAAACAACATGATTGGCTGTGACTTTCCCCCATTTCACATATGATCTGGTCCCCAAACGAATGCCAAGTTCAAACATACGCCCTTGCCCCACATGTATAGCTGTGTTTGAAAAGAGCAGTGCTTTGATATTAGAGCACCTGTGCGGAGACTAGGCCAGCGGCATAATCCGGCGTGGTGTTCTCCACCACTGCTTCTTCTTTGGCTGCTTTTTCTTCCGCTTCAGTTTCTACAAAGTCACACATGACAACCATTCGTTTGAGAGTCAAGATACTTGAAACTAAGTCCACATGGTTGAACTGCAGATGAGTTGTATTTACCCAAAGTTTTTCTACGCCTTTTTGCTTCTCTTCCCACACCAACCATGTTCAACTCTTTGATATCCAAAAGCTGCAAAAGAAGAGCAAAAAATTCAACCTCTCAACCTTTCAGTCAAAAATCGGAATTGATCGTCCCATGTTGGTTTGGTTGTATGTTTACATACCTTAACCCCACGCTCCTTTCGCAGGGGTGTGCGCGCAGGGGCAATGGGGGTTCGGTTGCTGGGGGGGCTGAACATGCTTGGAGCTGTGGGGCTCCGAAACGGGGCCTTAGGAATTCCTTTGAGAGGGGCTAAAGCATAACAATGACATACATGTAAGCACTTAGCAAATGAGGAGCCATGTACTCATCTTAAATGGTTGCAGTATTGAGCTTCTGCCATATTGAGGGATTGAGCTGGCCATTTCCCATCAGACAAAACAACAATACTACATGTTGTTTAGTGTGACACTCACTGGTTGTATCAATTTTTTTGACTAAACCTCGTCCTTTGGCATGAAAAGGCACTCCGGCAGTCTTCTTCAGCTGCTGCGCCGTCTCTGTGGCTGAAACACAAAACCAGCACATTTAGCGAGGCGTACTCCAGTCGTTGGGGAGCAAAATGGAAAAGTGTTACATTTCTGCAACAGCTCAGCTCTGAGGGTGGCACTCTTGGGTTTCCTTTTCAGCTGGAAATGTTTAACAGGGGGCGTGAGGGGTCCCACCAGTGAAGTCAATGCACTCTTATTCAGGTACTGGCATTCTAAAGGAAGCATGGCAGACGCTTCACACTCCCCAACTACAGGGGCATATCAAGAGAGGGAGATTTATTCATAAAAATATCTCGCACAGCAAAAATTAAAATTAAAAATGCTTACCTTTCTCCCGGAGTTCACCAAGGATGTCCTGCACGTTTGGATTCTGCTCCTCCAAATCCAGATTTAGCGAGCCCGTCTCGGGGAAAGATTTGAGGATGTCCGCGACCATGAGCACCCATGGCTCGGAGTCCACCGTTGCCAGCTGAATTATCTCTGAGAGAGACTCTTTCATCTGGGGAAGACAGTATTTTTTAGAATCAATATACTTTTCAAACTGTTGTAAATAAACGTTTTGTCCTTCTGCGTGTTCCAGATCCCAGTAAGCAAGGAGATAGTTTTTTTTTTTCGTAATAGAAGCTGAGAGACAAGCAGTTCCTGAGAAACAGACTGAAGTCACAAAAAATAAAACCTTACACGTTCCTCTTTCATTTGAACATCCAGCAAAATAAGTGTAGCCCTGTATAACTGGAGTGCCATGTCCAATTCCGTTGTCACAATATGTTAAACACATTTTGTAACAATGATAATAAAAGTATATTCTATTCTATTCTTATAACACCAGAGTTTGTGGGACCCAACTGGTATGGCCGACTGTCTACTATGGGTATATGGGTGACGTCACACAAAAAAGGTCAATACAGCGCCATCCATCCGTTATCTGCACCGCGTATCCTCAGTAGGGTCGTTGAGGTGCTGGAGCCCATCCCAGCTATCTTTGGGCAGTGGACACCCTGAACTGGTTGCCAGCCAGTCACAGGGCACACAGAGACAGACAACTCGCTTGCTCATTCACACCTAGGGACAATTTGGACCACCCAATTCACCTGACATGCATGTTTTTGGAATGCGGTTGGAAACCGGAGAGCTCGGAGGAAACCCACGCAAGCACGGGGAGAACATACAAACTTCGCACAGTAAGGCCAGGAGCTGAATTTGAACCCACAAAGGAGGTTCGATCTCATAACCTCAGAACTGTGCCGCACATGCGCTAACCACTGCGCCGCCGTGCTTTTCTGTTCTGATAACACCAGAGTTTGTGGGACCCAAGTAGTATGGCTGACTGTCTACTAAGGGTCTGCGTGTGACGTCACACAAAAATGGTCAATACAGCGCCATCAATGGTTAAATAATACACAGTGTCCCTTTTAGGAATCACAAGCGGGATGTTTTTATAAGGCAGTGATTTTCAACCACTGTGCCGCGACACACTAGTGACCCGTGGGAGATCGTCAGGTGTGCCATGAGAAATTATCCAATGTCACTTTTTCAAATTTAAACTTTTATAAAAGATTTATGAATCATTTTCTGCAAATATTATGTCATTATCAAGTGTCTGTGCTGTAGAAACTGGGGGTAATATAAATTATATTGTATTTAAACATACTGTTCAGTGTCATTTTATAACGTTTTTGGTTAGTGGTGTGCCGCAAAGATTTTCCAATGTGAAAAACGTGCCCTGGCTCAAAAAAGGTTGAAAAACACTGTTCTAGGGAATGAGAATTGTGAAAAATATTAAAACTCTGAAGAAAAATAATGCAATTTGTTCCTGTATTCTGTCAATTATGGACGAATCTGGCATGTCGCTCTACTCATTATACTCTGTATTTGACATTCCGGGATGTTGGGTAGGGGGAAGGGGAGGTGAGCGGGCAGATTTTTTTGATTGTACATTAAACATTTTATACATAACTTTGAGTTGCATTTCGGCGTCTGAAAAGTGCTATGCAAATATAATATGAACTGAATTGAAATAGGGAGACTCAGCCCAATACAAGGCTGCAAAACAAATACGCAAAGACGGTACCGCCCCCTCTGTTCTGTGTTTGTCCCAGTCAGTCCCAATGTCCGCATTGAGAACAGCAGACAATCGATGATGAATGCTAACGAGTGGATTCTTGCATGGCGACGTTCGATTTTCTCGAAGGAATAACTCGGCGATGTAGGAAACACGTCAGGTTCCTTCTTAATTCCGCTAGGTAACTACTCGTCATCGTTTAAGGAAGCTAGCGTGCTAATGCTAACGTGCAGTTTATCAATGTTTATGTGTGGCGGCGATGCACAATTGCACCGAGGTTCGGAGGGGGAAGGTTAGAATAAAAATGTAATTTCTCACTTTAAGCTAACCTGCTTAAATACAAGTAAATAATATAAGCACGGGGGCGCCAACCTCGTCCACGGTCCGCCGGGGAAGATGCAACATCCCGAGAAGCAGCTTGAGCTTGACGGGCGGCGACAAGCTGGAGAAGCACAGGCGTATATTGTCGATGACGGACACTGTGAGGAGCGAAGCAATGCTCGGCGGCGTCCATAATTCGTCTGTACTGCCCAATTTGTTGTGAAGCCACAGGCCAGTGTCGCTGTCCTTCACCGACGCCATCTTGGAAAAAGGAGTGCTTCGAGTTCGGGCATTTTAATGGACTACTAAGAAAACTGCCGTCAGGACCCCGCCCACGACTGTTTTGAGGCCATTTAACAACATCGAAGTATCTTTATTTTATGTTTTTACATTTTGATGGCACTAGGTTACAATTAGGTTTTATTTTTTTGGTTCACTATCAACCCAAAATACAAAGATAAACTAATAAGTAGTCATTTTACGGTGCCAGTGGTGCGCATGCGCAGTCAGTTCACAATGTTTCATTAACTCGTTCAATGCCAGACGTTTCTCAAATGAGCGGGTGCAAGCCAATTTTTGAAGATCTACATCAAATTTCATACATGCCAACCTCCTCCTTGCACCATATATATATATATATATATATTTTTTTTTTCGGAATAATGCATGATGGGAAATCCCCAGGCGGCAGACGCATGCGCACAGTAGCATCAAACCCCTCGCTTCGTTTGCAACGAAAAAAAACGATACCGAGATAGAGGCTAGCGCGGCGAACTCGTTAGACTTGGTTGATTTGCCGTTTTGTGAGTCATTGTTTACCGGATGGAACCCATGATTGATAAATTTGCGTTTTTCCGAACAGATTTTCTTGTTTGTTGTACACGTCTTAAAATGCATAATAAACGTACTTTGTACGGCAAAAATGTACAGGTTGACAGGTATGAAATTTAGTTCTGTAGTTATTTGACACAAGCATTTTGCTCTATTCCATGCATTTCTTGTCACATATTTCTAATAAATAAAGAGTTCTATAAATATTGTACTGAATCTTGTTTAAATCTAGGCCTTAAAACACACTTCTATTCCATAGCTTATGAATGACCTATATTTCATGTTGACAATATCTGTGCATTATTTGTTATTGCAACATTTGTTGCAGGCTGGTCATCCTGGAAGGGGATTACCTTCTCAAGGTTTCTTCATTTTCCTCATGTTTTTGAATTTTTCCTTGCCCTCATGAAGGTTTTAGATCGGGATGGTGCAACAATAGTCTGCGGTTTGCAATAATCTGTGGTCTATACAGCACTTTGAGACTCCTTGTGATTAAAGGCTATACTTAAAAATAAACATGACTTGATTTGAAGCTTAATTGCTGTATTGGGAACGTTATTCTAAAAAAAGTAATTAGTTATAGTTGCAACTTCTTCCAAAAAAGTAACCGAGTAACTGAATTACTCCACAGTAAAAGTAACTTGTCACCACTGAAAGTAACTATTTTCGCGACTTAAAAATAGTTGTATTTCAAATAATTTTATTTTTTTGCGCATTATTTGAGTCAGTTGAATAGCCAAGAACAGACAGGGAGTCGTGTTATAGAACCCAAACATCCATTATCTGGACCGCTTATCCTCAGTAGGGTCGCGGGGGTGCTGGAGCAGTGGGCACGGGACACCCTGAATTGGTTGCCAGCCAGTCGCAGGGCACACAGGGACAGACAATTCGTTCACTCATTCGCACCTAGGGACAATTTGGACCGGCCAATTTTTTTTTTAAACCAGAGTACCCGGAGGAAACCCACGCAAGCACGGGAAGAACATGCAAACTCCACACAGGAAGGTTTGATCTCATGACCTCAGAACTGTGCCGCACACGCGCTAATCACTGCGCCGCCGTGCTGAGCCGCGTTATAGAACCTTGTAATATTTATTGCATCTCACCAGAAACAGATTTATCCTACACTTTAAAATCAACAGTAAACTGTCAAAAACTGGAGCAGGATCAGGACCCAAATGCGTGACGTTTCTCACACAAGCCTTTTATTTTACAGGGAATGGGGAGTCATGCACGTTAGGCAGCGGTTTGGCGTGGAATGATAGGAAGTCAGAGGCCGACGAGATCGATACCAATTGCCCGAGCAGATATCGGACAGATGGGGTCGATACCGGACAGAACGGGACAGACAGGATTGATATCAAAACAGGATATCGAAATTAAACAGGACAAACTAGACGGGAACGATACTGGAAAACGATATTAAACAGGACAAAATAAATGGGAACAATACCGGACAGGAAATACCAACTGGAAACTGGACCGAGTCAAAACCCACGTCTTGCGAAGGTTCGTTGACGGACTGACTGAGGAAGAGTGAGAGCACTGTGCTTGAATAGACGGAAAGCCAATCTGTCAACAAGTCGCAGCTGGCGCCACACGGGCAGGGCCAATTGGGCGCCATGGCAACCGTGACAGTAAACAATATAATAAGAAAACAATCGACAGTAAAAAATATAAAGTGAGTTTAATAAATTATTTCTAACTCGAATGGTCCATTGATCTATAAAGGAGGAAGAGAAAGCATATACTGTCACGACCGGTTCATGCAGTGGACCCAAATGCGTAGCGTTTTACACAATGCTTTATTTAGGGATCGGGGAAGTCAGGGCGAGAGGGAAAAGACTGCGATCTGGTGCTCGCTGGGCAGGAGGAGCAGGAAGCCCTCGCAAACGAAATGTGGTCGGCGATCGGAACAAGTCGGGCAGCCGGGACTGGAGAACGAAGCGTGGTTGGAGATCGTAAACAAGTCGGGTAGCCGGGACAAGAGAACAGAGCGGGGTTGGAGATCGGAAGCAAGTTGGGTAGCTGGGACAGCAGACGGAGCGTGGTCGGAGATCGGAACAAGTCGAGTAGCCGGGATGGGAGAAGGGAGTGTGGTCGGAGATCGAAAGAAGTCAGGTAACCGGAGATGATCTGGAAGACAGGGGCTCGATACAGGAAATAAGGGACGGAATTGAGCAGGATACAGGAATAGGTCAGGAACAGAATGGGAGCCAGAGTCAAAAATGCTTGCCTTGCATGTGCGGAGGTTCGCTGACGGACTGACAAGGAGTGAACGAGAATGACGTGCTTAAAAAGGAGGAGGACTGATTAGGGAACGAGTGGCAGCTGGGGCTGAAAGAGTGAACGTAGGTGAGGGCAATTGACAAATCATGACCTATATGTTCAATAACAATGCAAAAAAGGGTTGCAAATGCCCATTATTGTGTTCTTCTCTCAAAAATACACACCTGCACTGCGGACTTCAGAAGAAGAAAATTCTTCAGAGTGGAGCCAGGATACAGTGGCTCTTTCAGAAGAGCAATGAAATACACCTAAGTCACTATTTTTCCGAGTGTACCTTGCATTTTTTTAGAATAATTTTCATTTTATCCTGTTCAATCCAATTCCTCTGGTCGGGGCGGATGGCTCTTTATAGATCAAATGTGAGACTCCTTAATTTTGTTTCACCCAGAACTGCCTAATTTTCCCCTTACCTTAGCACACAGGTGTCAAAAAGGCGGCCCGCGGGCCAGATCAGGCCCGCTAAGGGATTGAATCCGGCCCGCGAGACAACACTCAGAGAAGTGCAAGAGAAAATCAAGCTGCCGGTTGGAATATGTCAACTTGATGTTGCCAAAGCCAGGTGCCTCTCACAAAGACACTGTGCTTGTATTTATTTCTCTCTCTCTGTCTCCCTCTCTCTTTCTCTCTCTCTCTCTCTCTCTCTCTCTCTCTCTCTCTCTCTCTCTTTCTTCTCCACCCCTTTTCTCCCACTCTGTCTCTGTCTCTTTCACTCTGTGTGTCTCTCTTTTTCTCTTCCTTTGTTGCTCTTTGTCTCTTTCTCTCTCGGTGTCTTTTAACCTCTTTTGCTCTAACTTCCTTTTTTCCTTTTCTCTCTTTTCTCTTTCTCTCTTCATATTCTTTGCATTTTCCTTTCTCTTTTCACTCCTTTCGTCTTTCTATTTCTCTTTGGATTTCTTTCTTCCTCTCCCTTTCTTTTCCCCTTCTCTCACGACTTTTTATCTTTAGTTTCTCACGCTCTCTCCCTCTCTCTTTTTCTTTCTTTGTCCTGCCCTCTCTCCTTTTCCCTCCCCTTTCTCTTATTTTGTATCCCTCTTTTTCTTTCTCTTTAATCTACTAGTCCGGCCCCCGACAGAATGTTTGCTCTATCGTGTGCCCCCCGAGTTAAAATGAGTTTGACACCCCTGCCTTAGCATGTCCAGTAGTTTAACTTCATCTGCAATAGATAGCATCTTCCGCTATCTTGTAACCCCCCCTGCTGGTGCTTTTGTTGGTCCAGAGCGTTTTGTCGGCATTCTAGGGTTTAAAGAAACTCATTAAATAAACTCAAAATAGCTAAAGAATATGCACTTACGTCATGTCAATTTGGCAAGCTGTTTGCATATTAAAATTATTGACGCACATGTAGCGAAGAGAAAAAGTGACTGTTTGGCCAATCAGAATGCAGATGGACGATGCAAATCGGTCAGATAGCAAAACTGTGAAAAGAAAACCGCATTATGGCGAGAGATCGCCATATTTGTATATTATGCCCTGGTGTAGGCGTTCCTGTAATTGTTGTCTGTGGTCTGTGCAGACCTTTGAGACTTCTTGCGATTAAGGGCTATAAAAATAAACGTGATTTGACTTGACTATTGTCTTTAAAATGTGCAATCTCCATTTTTGTTTATATTTCGCCCACAATAAACGCAGGGGCCCGTGCGCATGCGCAACCTTCACATTAAAAAGACATCTCCACGGGCATTTCGTGTTGACCTGCTCTTCAGTTTAAAATAGGAATACCGTCGACGGATCCGAGATAGGTAAACCACTTCCACCTCATTCATAAAACGTTTCGGTGCAAATACAAACGTCTATTCAAACGTTTAGGATGATGGCATCCGGAGGGATGATGCGGGCAGGGATGCTCCTGTTGGCGGCCCAGCTCGTCCTATGCCGCGGTGGCGCTGCGGATTTGGACCGGGAGGCTGGAACCGTCATCCCTGCAGAAAGTACGTGCTCCTGATTAATTAGTTACTGTCGCTAAATAGCTCAAACAACAGGAGGGAATGAGTTCTCGGTTTACAAAGAATGTCCGTTCCAACCACTGCGACGTAATAATCCAAACGAACCCGAATCTGTGCGAGGCATTCGCTTTAATAATTCCCGATTACAAGGAAAATCCTTTTTTTCGTAATGAAAGAAAAGAAACATACGCACAAACCACTATTTGCAGTAAATATTAAAATGGAGTAAAAACGAGCTAATATACCAGACAACCTCAGCCAATTACTCTCCTTGTAAATGATTGCAATTCCCCTCATTAAGCGATAATACTAACTCTACTAACACAACCCAGCATCTATTTACTCACAGCAAGGCAGACTACAGTATGTTGAATGAAAACAAAGAGGTATTTTATTTTCCAAATAAACAACACAAGCCAGCATATTTATTAGTTAATTACTACAGAAATAATACAAAAATACTACTGCAGATATACAAAAATGATACAACAAAATACTACTGCAGAGATATTATAAAAATCCCTCTCTAGAAATACTGCAAGAATACTATAGGAATACTGTGATAATCCCACAAAGAAATAGTACAAAAATACTCAGAAAAACCTACTACAGAAATACATGAATACAACAACAAAAAACACTACAAAAATACTACAAAACTCTTGCTACTAAAGTACTGCTACAGAAATACCACAAACATACTTTTGCAGATATAAATCAAGAATACTACAGAAATACTTCCAAAATCCTAGTCTTGAAATACTGTAGTACAAAATACTACAAAACTACTGCTATAACAATATTACAGCAGACATACTACAAAAAATATGCTAACATCTACAATTCCTCTTATTAAGCGATAATAGACTTTACAAACGCAACAAGGTACCTATGTACTCACAGCAAGATGGATGTAAAATGAAAACAAAGATAAATTGTCAAAATAATTTTATTTCCCAAGTAAACAACACAAACCAGCATCTTTCTTAGTTAATTACTACGAAAAAAGTACAAAAATACTATTGCAGATTCACGACAAGAATCCGACAAAACACTACTGCAGAAATACTACAAGAGTACCACAGAAATACTATAAAATTCCTTCTCTAGAAATACTGTAAGAATATCATAGAAATACTCCAAAAATCCCACTAAAGAAAAAGTACAAAAATACTCAGAAAAACCTACTACATAAATACTACAAAAATCCTGCAACTAGAGTACTGCTGTAGAAATACCACCAAAATACTTGCATATATACTACAAGAATAATATTGAAATACTTCAAAAATCCTAGTATTTAAATGTTACAAAAATACTACAAAACTACGGCTATTGTCATGTCCTGCACGGTTGTCATGGCGCCCAGCTGGCCCCGCTCCTTGACACCGGCTGAGACACATTGGACTGATTGCTTTTGGAGTACTTAATCGCTCCTTTTTGGGACTGCCCGTTGCCAGACCATTGTCTAACCCTCGTTGAAACCCTGTTCATGCCCGTTTGATCTGAGTAATGCCTAGTTTGTAATTTTGCCTGCCTTTGAACCTGCTTTGTTTTGTTTTTGGTCCGTTTGTGTGTTGGACAACTTTACTTTCTCAAATTAAAGTGACAGATCGTCTACGCATATAAGTTCCGACTTCCTGCTTCCCGGTCCGCTTCTTGGCAGGCTATAACAATACTACAGCAGTAACACTACAAAAATATGCTGACATCTACATTATTAATGTTTGCAATTCCTCTTATTAAGAGATAATAAACTTTACAAACACAACAAGGTACCTATTTACTCACAGCAAGACAGACTGTGTAAAATGAAAAATAGATACATTGTGTAAACAATTTTATTTACCAAGTAAAGAACACAAACCAGCATCTTTGTTAGGTAATTACTACGGAAATGGTACAACAATACTACTGCAGATTTACAACAAGAATCCTACTAAACACTACTGCAGAAATACTACAAGAGTACTACAGATATACTAAGAAAATCTTTCTATACAAATACTACAAGAATATTATAGAAATACTGCATTCATCACACTATAGAAATAGGACAAAAATACTCTGAAGTAGGATTTTCAGACTTAAAATAATACAACAAAAACACTATATAAATACTACAAAAATCCTAGTATTGAAATAATACGAAAATACTACAGTAGAAATACTACAAAAATATGCTGCCATCTACATTATCACTGACTGTGTAATAAATCATTAATTTAAATGACGACAGGTGTAAGTTTATTCTGTTTTCAATATTGGAGAAATGCAAAGTTGATTTCAAACGTTGCCAATTCCTTATTTTGACTATTATTACCCTCTGTTTTTTGTTGTTTTGACATCATTGTCGCTTTTGTTGTTTATTTTCTACACCTCTTAGGGCTGAGTCGTTTTTTTGTAACAATGAAGATTTAACGAAAAGAGAAGGCTAGCGGTTGGAAGGGGGTTGTGTTGACAGAAATGGGGAACGGAATTCACTTATCTGAAGGCATCTCTCTCTGTTTCTACTTGCATGTTCAAAATCAATTGATGTCTTCTCTCCTTGTTTTGAGTATCTACTAAAGTTTAAACTTAACTGTGCCTCAACTGCCTCCTCTGACTGCACGTCAGAGTTTTGTACCTATACAGTACCATCCCATACTGTTTGTGCATAAGAAACACTTGGGCTCATCATGTAGCTCTGTAAGCAGGGTACTGATGACATATGCTTATAAATATTCAATATGTGCTCGAACTAGAAATAATGGCGCAATGCTGTCTCTTTTTTCTAGGTCGCCCATGCGTTGACTGCCATGCATTTGAGTTCATGCAGAGGGCACTGCAGGACCTAAAAAAGACTGCATTCAACCTAGACGCCAGGGTATGTATTGAGAATTTAAAATATTCCGAACATACTGTATTAAAGTAGGTCGACATAACCCAAAAATATAACCTCGATTTCACCAGTCAGACGGGAGAATTAAGATCTTAAATGATTACAAATAAATAAATAAACCCTAACCAATATTTATTTTAATATGTATACAGTGGAACCTCGGTTCTCGACCCTAATCCGTTCCAGAACCCTGTTCGAAAACCGATTTGGTCGATCACCGAAAATCGTTTTTCCCAATAAAAGTAATGTAAAATCATTTTAATCCGTTTCAACACCCTGAATGTTCAACATGAACGTAAACTTGAAGCTAACCTAGGCTAATCGTACGTTCGCGTTAGCGTAATCTTCTGTACGAAAGATTACGCTACATGGACGTGTAAAAATAAAAAAATCAGGTCGTTTACACGTCATTTAGCACCTTGGTCTCCACAACAAGTGGCTAGCGCTTCATTGGAAAGGGAGCTGCATTCCAACACCCTAAATGTTTTACGTAAACAAAGCTAACCCAGGCTACTCGTACGTTCGCGTTATCGTAATCTTCCGTACGAAAGATTACGCTAACATCTCATCTCATCAGCTGCACCGCTTATCCTCAGTAGGGTCGCGGGGGTGCTGGAGCCATCCTAGCAATCATCAGGCAGTGGGCAGGGGACACCCTTAACTTGTTGCCGGCCAATCGCAGGGCACACAGGGACAGACAACTCGCTCGCTCATTCACACTTAGGGACAATTTGGACCGACCAATCCACCTGAAATGCATGTCTTTGGAATGTGGGAGGAAACCGGAGTGCCCGGAGGAAACCCACGCAAGCACGGGGAGAACATACAAACTCCGCACAGGAAGTCTGGTAGCTGGATTTGAACCCACACAGGAGATTCCCAAGACCTTAGAACTGTGCCGCACATGCGCTAACCACTAAGCCGCCGTGCTGCCTTACGCTAACATGAACGTGTAAAAATAAAAAAAGGATTATGAATAGGATTTCTTACCTTTGTGGTGGACGGTGGGGAGAGAAAAATCCTCAAAAGTTTTTCAACCTCTTCCAAAACTTGCGGCAGTTGCTTGCTTATAGTGCTAACTTCCATAGCCGCATCACTCGATTTCACAGCCTCCTTATTCTTTACTATCGTACTGATAGTAGATTTAGCCATGCTGTATTCACTAGCAAGACCAAAAATTTCGAGAAATTCTTGCTGTTCGGTCAAAAAATCGGAGTTCGAACGCCGGTACGCTAGGGTGCGATGCTGAGCGGCGTACAGGTGTTTTAGCCCCTAATTATGCCACAGAAGAAGGTCGGTGCAAGCAGGACAGGTGAAAAAAGACAAGTTGTTCGTCCAACTATTGCCTTTAAGAAAGACATAATAGCTAAATATGAGAGGTGTACGAATTTCCGATCTTGCTAGTGAATACAGCATGGCTAAATCTACTATCAGTGGGGGTTTTGTAGAGGGTTATTGTTCTATATTCTTTATCAATTATCCATTATCCGTTATCGGTCAAATCATAATATACTGCACAGCCAAGAGGCCGAGACACTTGTTCCCAGCCAAGAGTCTGAGTCAAGGTCCTAGCCACAGGGCCAAGCAGCGATCAATTCGAATGCACCGATCCCAGAGGTACCGCAATACCGGGCCGATGTGTGGAGTGGACAGAGAAAGCTCTTATTCCATCTCCCAATTGCAAAAATCAACTGAGCATAGTGCACAGTGTTGTAACTTCATAAAAATGAAGAGTAACAGCAATTAGATAGTACACAATTCCAGAACTACAGTTGACTTTCAGTATGATAGTAAAGAATAAGGAGGCTGTGAAATCGAGTGATGCGGCTAAGGAAGTTAGCGCTATAAGCAAGCAACTGCCGCAAGTTTTGGAAGAGGTTGAAAAACTTTTGATGATTTTTCTCTCTGTACGAAAGATTACGCTAATGCGAACGTACGATTAGCCTGGGTTATCTTCATGGTCGTGGCTCCACACTTGGAAAACTATTTTAAATTACTTTTAATGAAACATAAATATTTTGTTTGTTTGTTGTACATGATTCAATTGTTTGTTTGTTTGTACATGATTCAGATTGAATCGTTTCTTGTACATGATTCAATTGTTTGTTTGTTTGTACATGATTCAAATTGAATCGTTTCTCCGGCGCCGTCACGAATGGCAGCCACTCCAGCAGCTCCCGTGTTATTTTCGATTGTTCTCAGTTATTTTCGATTGTTCTCAGCTTAGGGATGCTGCTGGAAAAGTGAATTTCCCTTCGGGGATGAATAAAGTATCTATCTATCTATCTATCTATCTAATGGGAAAAACGATTTCGGTGATTGAACAAATCGGTTTTCGAACAGGGTTCTGGAACGGATTATGGTCGAGAACCGAGGTTCCACTGTATTTAAAGATGTTACTATATATTTTTTTAATGATACAAGTTTGTGAGTCTCAGGCGTGACCAATTAAACTCGCTAAAATCCTCCTATGTATTGGAACACTGTAGCATGATGGTGTCATATTAGCAATGGTGATTGCAGCCATGCACATTCATCGCCTCAGACACTACTTTGTAGAACACGTATCGGCTTTATTTTTTGGCAATCAAAGCAGTAGTAGTAGACTAACTGACTGCGTTTGTTGTTTTTGTGCCACAGACGGAGACGCTGGTACTCAGGGCGGAGAGGAGAGCTCTTTGCGACTGCATGCCCAGCTCACTGCGCTGAATACTCCCAATGCAGACAGATCTTCCATCACACTTGTGTACAATGAATTTTTCACCCTAAAAGCAGCGGACACTTTATTTGAGGTTTCTCTCTTGTCTGGCGACCGGTTTACTTGTAAAAGGATATTTAAAACACGGAATTGAGTTGAATGTTTGTTTTAAGCAAGACTACTTGAGAGAGACTACACTTGTATTTGTTGAGCTTTCTTTAGCACAGCACTGTAGCATGAATCCATGGCACCTTTTTTGTAAACGTAGAATGTGTTTGTATATATTAGGAATTGAAATAAGTAACAATTATTTATCCACGATTTACTATAATGCTCACTGGAGTGGAGATACTTAAAAGGATTGTAATGAGCGCCAATGTGAAAATTTGACATGTTATTGTCACTGTTTTATGTCGGTCAGTAGTTAAATAAAATGTATGTACTTACATGTTGTCATTGATTATTAGTTATATCTAGTGCTTGGAGTGACACATTACAAAGGAGCGTGTTCCTGGAACAAAGTTACTTTTCTCTGTAACAACTTCTCACATTATTAATGCAATTTTGTCTCATGATTACCGATGAGAATCACCCGTGCCCGCTCCTTTGGCGCCAACTGCCTCGGACTCCGATTCGCTCCCTGTCCCTATTCAAACCCACTCTATCCGTCCCCTTTTGTCAGTCCGTCTGCGAACCTCAGTCAACACTAGGCAAGCCTTTTTCGACCCTGACTCCCACCTGTTTTTGCTCCTGTCTGTCCCTCGGCTGCGACCCGTTTTTTATCCTGACCACGTCTACTCTCCCGTCCCGGCTTTTGACCTCTTTTGTCCCCGACCATGTCTACTCTCCTTTTCTGGCTTACGACTCGCTTCCGATCCCGACCGCGTTTTCGCTCTCCTGTCCCGGCTACTGACCCATTTTCCGTTCCTTTAACCGCCATCGCGCGCCACGGAAGATCCACTTCTGTATTCAGAGCGACCTGCTTCCCACGTCCAGCAATCACCGGATCGTGGGCGCAACCCTTTCTCTTTCTTCCCAATAAAACTCGTGAGAAACGCAACACAAGTGGGTTCTGTCTCTGTTCAGGTCCTGACATTTTGTAACTCAATTCCCGTTACAAAATGGTGCGTCACTCTGCTACTTTTAGGTAGCGGATCATGAATTACAATGAATTCTGTTCTTTGATAACAACTAACAACTCCCAATCCACCAGCAACACAACAATGAACACAACATTTAGAAACGGTGGGCATGTTTATATCTACCTATAAAATACAACTGAATGCAGTTACGGTGGTGCAGTTTCATGCAGAGATATTCTAATATTCTCCCTACCGTATATACTTGCATCCAAGCCATGTTTACGACATGAAAATACTACAATCAGGGGTTCATTTGAGAATTGTAGGCAGGGGCATGTCTTAAACAGGAACAATGAAATCAATGGGGTACCGTAAGAGTGCTGAATTTTGGTCTTTTAGTTGTAAAATTATTTTTGCAATAAACCATTCCTGGAAAAAGAAGAAAAAATCTTGGATATAACTGTCAGAACCAGAACAGGAGGAGGGCCCAGATGCGTAACGTTTTCACACAAGCTTTATTTCACGGGAATGGGGCAGTCATGCGTGTGAACACAAACGCCAGTGATTCGGCAATCGCTGGGCTGAAGAAGTAAGACAGAAGTCCGGCGTAGAAAAACAGGAAAACAGAGGCCGACGACATCGATACCAGATACAGGAGCAGATACAGGAGCAGATACAGGAGCAGATACAGGAGCAGATACAGGAGCAGATAGCGGACTGACGGGGTCGATACTGGACAGGACAGACAGCCAGGATCGATACCAGATACACGAGCAGATACCGGACAGGACGGGACAGATAGGATCGATACCAGATACTGGAGACTGGAGTGAGATATCAGACAGGACAAGACAGACTGGATCGATACTGGATACTGGAGACTGGAGTCAGATCTCAGACGGGACGAGACGGAGGGGATTGATACCGAATACTGGAGACAGGCGTAGGATATCGGACAGGATGAGACAGGCGGAATCAATAGAGGATACCGGAGGCCGATACTAAAGACTGGAGTCAGATATCAGGCAGGACGAGACAGACGGGATTGATACCAGACACTGGGGACTGGAGTCAGATATCAAACAGGACGAGATAGACGGGATCGATACCGGACAGGATTCACAAGCAGGATACCAGACAGAGTCAAAACACACGTCTTCCGGGTGCAGAGGTTCGTTGATAGACTGACAAGGGGTGAGTAGGAGCACTGGGCTTAAACAGGAGGGAAGCCAATCAAGCAACGAGCCGCAGCTGGCGCCAAAAGGGCAGGGCCAAGTGTGGGCAATGGGCAACCGTGACAATAACCCGGGATGGAGAATTTCGAGTGGTTTGGAGCCCAGAGACAAAATGTATATGGAGTGTCTCGGTTAAGTGTTCGAATCCAAGCTCTTAAGATTTCTCATGCAAGGAAACATAAAGGGCTCACCGCTTTCACAGGTTGGTGTATACGTCTTCTTCTATTTAATTCATTATGTGGCTATTTTAAGCAGTTCAAACAGGTCGGACTGCACATGAGGTAATCCCCCTTCCAGGATGACCAGGCTGAATCGGATGTTGCAATAACAATGCACATACAGTACTTTGTAACTAGATAGTTACTTTCAGAATAACGTGCTACTACTTTTAAATGCGCCCGACACTGGTTATATCTAATAATATTTTAAACATACAACCTCAAAAGTGACGCTTATTTTGTAGTTTTAAAAATATGTCGCAGGTCTCAAGAATTACATGTTTAGTAAGGTTACACTGAATCAATTAACTTTGGGATACAATACGAAAAAATGTTACATTCAAACACAGTTATTTTCGCAGCTATACACACAAAAAAAATACAGTACGTCCATATTTTTGTGTTTCTGATCCACTTTTTTTAACATCCGTATATATTCACCTCTAATTATTTAGAAAGTTATTTATCTATACATTTCTCGAGGAAATATTTTATTGAACAATTTATGTATTTTAATGGAACCATTTTATTGTATTTTGTATTTATGTAACTTATTTGGAATCATTATTTTTCAAAGGAACCATTTCTTTTTGTACCCATCTAGTTATTTATTCATTGAAATAGATAAATAATTTGATTATAGCTCCGTATATTCCACTAGAGGACGCTAGTATACAACTCGGGGAGGTTGACGTGTCGCAGCGATGCGCCAAAATCTTCTATGAGGGGATTAATTGCAATCGAAGCGCTACCTGCAGTTGCCCTAATGCAATACCGTTAGATTTTCTTGGGTTTGTGATGCAAACTGCAAAAATGTGATGCACACTGCAAAAGTCACCTGATATCTCCAACGGAAAGCCAGTAGCCAAAGTTGAACTCTTTGATAGGGTTCATGGCCCAGGAGCTTCTGCAGCATGTGCAGTCCTTCAAAACAAAACAAAAATCACAATAATCCTAGTTTTTATGTCTGCAAGTGTTGTTTCATAACAAATTCACGAATTTATGAATGCTCATCAAGGGATAGAATGGAGTTCACGTTTGGACGAATGTCTTCACACCCCTTTCCCAACCTACGTCATCACCGGATCAGCCCAGGATGCGTGCGCGTTCTTGACTCAAAACAGCGGGAGGAGCAGTTCGACTTGGAATGGAGCGAGAGAACATTTGTATCGTGAGTTGCGTCTTTAGAGTTGCACAAATCGCAAGTTTATGCACCACGCTTTTTGCAATTCTAAGAGAAAACAATTGTTTTAAAAAGCACCGTAGGAACCTGTTGTTGCAATCAATTAAAATAACTGACTGGACATTAATAGGAATGCCCGTGTTTAATAGCAATTTTTATTTATCATTTTCTCATCAGAAATCTTTATTTTTTTATATAAATGGATTGAAATACATTAAAATGGAGACATGTATGAACTATAAATTGTCACGTCCAGAACAAAGGGTCGACCAATCGCGTAACGTTTCTCACAAGTTTACAGTAAACCCTCGGTTATCGCGGTTAATGGGGACCAAAACCACCCGCGAAAAGTGAAAATCTGCGAAGTAGCGACGCCCCTTCAAAAATGTTTTTAAAAATTCATTTTTTTAAAAGCATTTTATTTTATTATTATTATTATTTTTAGACCTGCGAAGCTCTGAACCCGCAAACGTGGAACCGCGAAGTAGCGAGGTCCCACTGTATTGAGATATAGAGGAAAGGCAGCGCCAGCGATCCGGTGCTTGCTGGACGCAGGAGGCAAGCTGCTCACAGAATTGGAACGTGATCCAAATACAGAAGTGGATCTTCCGGAGCGGGAGATCGTGGTGTCGAGGATGGAAAAAAAGGTTGATAGCCGGGAAAGGAGAGCAAAATGTGGTCGGGATCAAAAAACGGTCGTAAGCCGGGACGGGAGAACAAAACGTGGTCGGGGTCAAAAAACAGGTCGTAGCCGGAGACAAACGGAGAAATCAGGAACGGACGAGTGGAAAACGGGTGCATTAAGCGGCACCGACAAAAGTCAGAGTCAAAGTGCTTGCGTTGTAGAAACAGAGGTTCGCTGACGGACTGACAACAGGCGAGTGAAAGGACTGAGCTTAAGTAGGACGGGGAACCAATCAGAATTAAACAGGGGTCTTGCAGAAGTTTCACAGAAGTATCACAGACGCTCAGACAACTAACGGCTCGAAGGAGCACGTTTAAGTACTGCCAAGGAGCAATCAGTCAATGCGTCTCAGGCGGTGTCCATGGGCGGGGCCAATTGGAATCCAGCGCCACCCGGCTCGGACCAACTGGGCGCCATCGCAACCGTGACATAAACAGCACTTTCTTCTTAATGGTCAAGTGTCATACAGTGTAAAAAATAATCAACGATTCCTGGTGAATGATACAATAGATAGATAGATAGATAGATAGATAGATAGATAGATAGATAGATAGATAGATAGATAGATAGATAGATAGATAGATAGATAGATAGATAGATAGATAGATAGATAGATAGATAGATAGATAGATAGATAGATAGATAGATAGATAGATAGATAGATAGATAGATAGATAGATAGATAGATAGATAGATAGATAGATAGATAGATAGATAGATAGATAGATACTTTATTCATCCCCGTAGGGAAATTCACACTTAATTAATAATGGATCAAGATAATTTCAGTGGCTGAAAAAAAACTTTCTTGCAGGCCATATCCGCCCCCCAGGCCTTTGTCATATGTGTGAAGGGGTGTCAAAGTCATTTTGGCCACATGGTAGAAAACACACCCACGGTGGCCGCACAGGAAAATAATAGCCTAAAAAGTATGCCTTAGCTGGATGGATGGGGTCTTTTAGGAGGTTTACAATTCAATTGTAATTGAGGGATGTACGATTTGATTATAAAACGATTATTAAGGGGTTTCCTCAATATTTTTTTCCCTTAGTGAGTAATCATCTCTTATAGTGTTTAATAACTAGACTTGAGGAATAAATTATCTTAAAAATGATCAAGAAGATTCAGTTTCTCCATACAAAATTATTTTGTTAACAGATCTTGCTCATATTTAGAACTGCTCGTATCTCGAGCAAATTCTACCGAAATAACTGAAAACAAATGATTTCATTTTCGGCCTCCCAAAAGCGTCCAAGTTACCCTAAATAGCTATAACACACATCTTCCTGATCACTTCATGTGCGGCCCCTTCTCAACATTTAATTTCCTCATGCTGAGGTTTTGAATTTTTCCTTGCCCTCATGTAGGTTTTATATAATATGTACAGCCCTTTGAGACTTCTTGTGATTAAGGGCTATACAAATAAACATGACTCGACTAGTTTATTTAACTTTGGGAAACTCATGCAAATTGGAAAGTTACAAAACTAACATACAAAACTAATTTAAATGGTTGATTTAATTATTTAAGCATTTCTGCTTTTTATTTTTTCATGATGCGCTTAACCTGATTATGAAATATTTGCTTTTATATTTTATATCTGTTATAGAAAGAGAGCTAGAGGTTCTTTTAAATGACACAAAGACATACAGGTGCTCTTTTTTTCAAGGTTTGTGGTTTTCTTATTGCCTTAAACTGTCAAGACCAGAACGGAGACAGGACCCACTTGCGTTGCGTTTCTCTCAGTTTTATTGGAAGAGAGTAAAGGGTTGCACCCACGATCCGGTGATCGCTGGGCGCAGGAAGCAGGTCGCTCTGAACGCGGAAGTGGGACTTCCGTGGCGAGCGATGGCGGTGTCGCAAACGGAAAAACTGGTCAGTAGCCGGGACAGGAGAGCAAAAACGTGGTCAGGGTAGGAAACGAGTCGTAAGCCAGGGGAGAAGAGTAGACGTGGTCAGGATCATAAATAGGCCGAAGCCGGGGAACAGAAGGGACCAAAAAACAGGTGGGAGTCAGGGTCGAAAAAGGCTTGCTTAGTGTGAACTGAAGTTCGCAGACGGACTGACAAAAGGCGAGAGACAGGAGTGGGTTTAAATAGGGACAGGGAGCCAATCGGAGTCCGAGCCATAGGTGATCGCATCAGTGATTATGACATTAAACAATGTGTCCATGACTTTGATTTATGTGACATAACATTTAGATGGGTTTCTTCAATGTTCCCTGGTAGATTAATAAAACAGCTAGTGGGCTGTACGATTTGCAGTGAAAGGGCTATACAAATAAACATGACTTGACTTAACATATTTAAAACCGTAAGTCATTCTTTCGACGATGCAACTATTTTTTTATCTTGTGCTTCTCTCAGCAGGGTCTTGCGGGCCATGAGTTTGACGAATGTGTAAAATTGAGTGTGGGTGGTTGTGAATGCGTTGTAGTCTGCAATTGCCATGGAGCTGGATTGTAAACATAATTTTCTTTGCAAAGAGTGAAACATTTTCTGTGATTGGCTGTGAGGGTACGTCAGTTGTGGAGCGAAGAAACAAGACTTAGGACTTTGACACCAAGCTTCAGGAGGGCTTGATAAATGTTCATAGGGTGGAACCTCTGTTACGCTGTTGGCACATTTCGGGGGCGTGGCATCACTGCAGTGCACCAGTCAGCTGGCAGGGCAGAGGATCCGCAACCGGGAAACACCTGAAGGCATCCATGCTAGTTTTAGAGGAGGGAGTGGAAGCAGATGTGGGTAAAAACACTTCAGTTTAGAAAAATGGACCACCTGAAAAAAGTTCTATATTTGCCATACGCAAATAAACTTAGTAAGACACTCAGCAGCTCACAGAATGCTGCAAAAACTGCAAAGGTCTGTTTCTTTTGCAGCACCAAACAACCAATCAACCCCCTCTCTTCCGATGTTGTCAGATGGGCTGTTGTACGGATGTAGGGATGTGTCGTTTGCGAAAGAAACGGCTCGATGAGCCGACTCCTGGAAGTGAATATTGGGAGCCAACACCCACCCAAAGCCGGTTCCCTTCAAGAGGCTTTCATTGGTCGTATGATTGGTCAACATGCATTATTTTCAATGATTCTGTGTTGTTGACTTTGGATTTGTTGAGTTCATAAAAGGTTAAACAAAAATTGTATTTTATCTTTTTTTGTAGACCTGTAAACATTCAAATTTATGTTTTCTGTAAAATGTAAAGTTTATTCTTGTTTTTTGTTGTTTATATGTTGTTGCACTGAGGCCAATGTCTCTAAAAGTAAGTGAGTAGTAAGCATTAAAGGTTTAAAGTTTAAATGGGTTCAAAGTTCACTGTGGAGTGAAAAAAAGCTAGAACAGAGTTATTGTCATGTCAAATCGGGTTTCTGTTGGTGTTGTCACAAGCCAGAAACGGAGACAGGACCTAATAGCGTTCGTTTTACTCAGTTTTATTGAGAAAGAGAGCAGTACTAGCTTCGACGATCCGATGATTGTCGGTCACAGGTAGCGAATGGTGCAACGCGGAAGTGGCACTTCCGTGTCGGGCAAGGGTAGTCGTAGACAGTAGGAAAACAGGTCGATGGCCAGGACGGAGGAGCAGGGGCAGTAACGAGTAACTGGCCACAGTATACAAATTCAACACTGCCCTCTAGCGACTGGAGAGAGTATTAGGTTTGCATTTTCTTTGAAAAAAAAAAGATAATTTTGTTTTAAATGACCCAGAGCAGTGGTTCTCAAATGGAAGGGAGGCGTTGGAGCGTTTGACTTCGGGGACCTTTTTTTAATTTCCCAGATTAAAGATCAATTGCACCTCTGAAACACTCGGGCACAGTGGTGTTCTCATTGGCAGTGTTTTGCTGACTTTCAGCCTCCACTCACTTTAGAGTATAAGCATTGAGTATGAAGTGTAGACACAAAGTGGAGAAAGCCATCAAAAGGATCCCATGAAAACACGAATGCAGAGACAGGTGAAGAAAGGCAGTATAAAGAGACGGACCAAAGTCTCATACCAAAAGCAAAGAAGAGGAAGTTTTATGATCTGTATGTAGCACTTCACTACAAACACTGGGGGGGATGAGCACAGACCGCACTGCTTGCTATGTTAAAAATGTTGGCAGCGGACAGCATGAAGCCAAATGAATCAAACTGTCACATCAGGACATTACAAGCACTGACCTAGCGACTTGCTTATTTTTTGACATACAGAAATTTATGGAGAGCCTGATTAAATCAGCCAAAAACATACCTGTCAACCTCCACGGCTCCAAACAAAATACAAAATAACCTTACAACATATTTTTTTTTTCCAAGCGTGTTTATTTATGTAGTTTAACATGTTATATTTTACATGTGTTTCATTATATCATATATATATTGTTAATTAACATTTTGTTGTGAGATACTGAGTTGCTCGACATGAATGAGGTTTATTATAAAAAAGTTCAAAAATTAAGTAGCTCGTTCACTGTAGAAGGAAAAAATACATGCAAATATAATTAAGTAGAATAGTACACTTTCTTATTCAAATTATTAATTCATTTTCTGCATTAAATTATTGTTGGTAATATACTGATTAAAGGGATAACCACAAACCTGTCTTTTTTCATTTTCTCCTTTTATACTTCCTTTTTTGCTTAACTTCTTTTTACAACAATAATGATTTGTAAAATGATGCAAATGAGCCGTTTGAGAGCCGTCTCTCTTTAACGAGTTGAGCCGAAAAAGTCAGTTCTCTAAAAAGAGACAAACTTCCTTTCACTACATAACTGCCACATGAAATCGGAGGCGGCAGATGCATGCGCATAGTAGCATCAAACTGATCCCTCCGTTTGCAACGAAAAAAAAAAACAATAACAATATAGAGGCTACCGCGGCGAACTCGTTTGACTTGATTGATTTGCCGTTTCGTGATAGTCGGTGTATACCGGATGGTACCCATAATTGACAAATTTGCGTTTTTCTGTACAGATTTTCTTGTACGTCGTACATGTCTTAAAATGCATAATAATCGTTCTTTGTACGGCAAAAACCTACAGGTTAACAGGTATGCAAAAAAGGCAGCAGCTGGCTAGAGGGCAGTATGTTTGACATGGCTGGATTAAAGTAAAAAAACGTGTGAAGAGCTGTTTAGGAGCCAAACAGCCAACTTTCTTCAGTGAGCCGAGCTGAAAGAACCAGTTGTCGAAAAATATCCGGAATTGCCATCACTATACGGATGAGCTCCGCGAGAGAGGGGGGCCGCGCATCTCTCCTCCTCCATCAGCATCTCCCAGCTTCCACCAATCGCGGCAACGAGCGGACCTCCGGCCACACGCCCTTCCCCGCCTATAAATACAGCCGACGGCCAAGCAACGAGCCTCGGTTGCCAGAATCGCTCAGGGTTGCAGCAGAACACCCCTTCCACCTCCTCATCCTCCTTCTTTTCTTCCCCACCCATCGTCTCTCCTTTTTCATCCCACAACCCATCCACAAATATTTATTTGCACCGTAGAGGGGGAAGCGAGTACACGGCAGCCACTTGCATGCATTGTTCTTCTCCCAAAATGGTTTGCGAGACAAAAATCGTAGCAGACGAACACGATGCTATACCCGGGAGTAAAAAGGAGCCGATGATGTGGAGCGCCGCCTCGTCCGAGTGCAAGGACGTGAGGCGCGACGCGGTTTTTATCCGCGAGTTCGAGCGCGGAGATCAGGAGGATGTGCGGCGCATCTTTTACGAGGGCATCATGGAGCGGATCCCCAATACGGCGTTCCGCGGGCTTGGCCAGCAACCCCACACACAATTTTTGTATGCACTTCTAACAGGTATGAAAAGCCACATTTGGTCGTCCCGTCAATTTTTCGGGCCCATATAATTCCACAGGTGTTTGACGCACCGAGTAGAAATGTGTTGCAACACCGGCAACAAAAGGCACGGGCGGCTTCACTGCGCATGCGCACTAACCGGCGGCCAGACCTGCAGCTCGTGTACACGCCTGCAAAAAGATAACTTATCCTAGTCAACGTTAACCAACTGCCTTTTTGTGTGTGGACGAAAAAAAGAAAGAAAGATCATAGCATGCTTTACATAAGCGGTCGGCCACAATTGGACAGCGGACCAGTAATGGCCCGAGCACAAAGAAAAAAAAATTGCCTTCGTTTCTGCTCATACAGCAGTTATTTGTGTATACAGTAACCGTTTGCTGTACCAATGTTTACTTAAAGCAGTTCCCCTACTTTACAGATTTTCATTGAGCATTGTGTATTGCATTCTGATTGGCTGAACAGAAGATGGCGCTTTCTATCGCCAACAAAGTTAGACTTCTCCACCCGCTACACTTGCTCTGGACCCATATGCAACTTTCTAATGCTTCATCAAAATTTTGGATAATGGAAAAATATATATGGTTTCTGTAGGATAGAAGCGGAAGTCAAATTTAGTTTTCTATAATGTCCACAAAGTATTAGGTAAAGTAAAGTGGCTTGTGTCCTTAATCTATCCATCCATTATCTGAACCGCTTATCCTCAGTAGGGTCGCGGGGGAGCTGGAGGCCATCCCAGCTGTCTTCAGGCAGTGGGCAGGGGACACCCTGAAGTAGCTGCCAGCCAGTTGCAGGGCACACAGAGACAGACAACACACTCGCTCACACCTAAGGACAATTTGGACAGGCCAATTAACCTGACATGCAGAAACCGAAGCAGGCACGGGGAGAACATGCAAACTCCACACGGGAAGGCTGCGGTAGCTGGACCTGAAACCTGTACCTTTGCACCGCGGGGCTGCGCACTAACTACCCAGCCGCCATGCAGCATTAATCCATACAGTTGTACAATAAAAAAAGCAATATTATCTTCGAAATTACAATTTGACAGTACAGTCGTATATATATATATATATATATATATATATATGCTATAGTACTTTTATTTGCTAAAAAATACTTGAGCCTGTGATAGCGGTTTGCTCCTGAGTAATAATTAAATAATTTTAGATTTCTACTTGCGGGTTTTGACTGTACAAGACAGTTGTGGAACGCAACCTCCACATTTTTGATTTTTCTTTTTCAGCTCAATAGAAGTTCAAAGTTTGGGTGCGCGTTACATCGAGGTTCTATGGTAGTACAGCATATAACGATGTGATTGTACAATGAATGAGCAGTCTACAAATTCCTAAGAATTGTATGCGACGGGAACTGAGCCCGAAAGCGCTAAATGGCAGCCAGAGACCCACTAGGACTGCAATTGACAAAGTAAAGGGCATTGGATTTTATTGAACCATCAAACTATTTTTACTCATGGTACCACGTTGTACAAAGTTGAGAAAATATAGTGTGATGATAAAATCTAATCCCGTTTCCTATGACATCTAGATCCCCAGTGATCTAGAGTTTATACTCTGGATTTGGGCTTATTGTATTTATTATTGTTGTTAGTATTACTAATGTTACTATTGGGCCAGGCCGCAAGAATATAGCCAGACATCAAACGGGTCTGTAGTACTGTACAGGTTTGCCGACCACTGGTTTACATAACAAAATTTTAGGCACCACCTGTAGTAGCTAGGAGATTAGTTGATTTCACACATTAAATATTTTACATATACATTCTAAAATAAATTGTGGTCATACATTAGGTGTTTTCACAAACCTGTAAAAATATCAAAAATATGTATCCCATAAATGTTAATAATTTGAGCCTTTTATGTATTTTTACAATTAATGAATCATTTTAAACTCATGGTTAGCGATGTGAATCACCTGTGCCCGCTCTTTTGGCGCCAACTGCCTCGGACTCTGATTGGATCCCCGTCCCTATTAAAACCCACTCCTATCCTATCCCTTTTGTCAGTCCGTCTGCGAACCTCAGTGTATACTTGACAAGTCTTTTTCGATCCTGACTCCCACTTGTCCCGTTTTTGCTCCCGTCTGTCTCCAGTTACGACCCGTTTTTGATCCTGACCACGTCTGCTATCCTGTCCCGGCTAACGACCCGTTTCTGATCCCGACCACGTTCTTGTTCTCCTGTCACAGCTATCGACCTGTTTTTCCGTCCTTGACACCGCCATCGCTCGCTACGGAAGATCCACTTCCGTGTTCGGATAACAATCCGAATACGAGAGCGACTTCCTTCCCGCGCCTAGCAAAAGCCGAATCCTGGGCGCAGCCCCTCCTCTTTCCTTTGATAAAACTTGTGAGAAACGTAACGCAATTGGGTCCCGTGTCTGTACTGGTCCTAACATTTAAAGGGACACTTGGCCTTGTCCTTTTGCATTTATCTAGGTTAGGAAGCAACGACTGTCACCAAGTTCTATTTTAGCATTGATGTGAAAATATTTGAAAATATAAGATACCCCTTTAAGTGCCTTCATGCACTGAAAATGGTTTGTGTACAAAGAGCATTTATCAGACTGAAAGTTATTTTCAACACTTGCATGTTGTAGAATGTGTATCATTTGACGGAGAACTTTACTGTACTATCAAGTGTTGGAGCAATGTGGAAGTACTGTATACTATGTTTTTCCCCATGTCTCACATGTCTGATTCTTTCCTGACAGGTTTGGTTTGTTTTTTCCCATTTCTCTGCAGTCATGTGCTTTTTTGTGACCAAATCGCTGTCACTGACCTGCTGCGCACCGCTGGCACTTATGGGCGCTCGCTACTACTACAGCGGGAAAGTTATCCACAGTTACCTGGATCACGCCCTGCACACCGACATGGCCGACATAGAAGCTTATTACATGAAGCCTGCAGGTGAGATCTGGTCTTCATCTTTTTAGAATGAGGGTGTGTGCGTGTGTGTAGCCAATATGTTGCCCTTCCTCCAAGCGTTTTTCCATTTCCTTCCCCCCTCTTGCCTTTAGGGTTAAGCATCACCATTGATCCAATGTGGAAAAAGAACTTCTTTGCTCAATATTCAAGCATCAATGCTCTTGCAGAATGTAACATGAGATAGTAGGGAGGGGAGCACTTTAACCTTAGTTTTGCAGTTATCTGTGAGGATTTCAGTTCAGAAATTAGTGTGACAAAATAGTACATGACAAAAGAGGGGCAAGATTAACTCAAGGTACAAAGTCATCTTTAAATCCAAAGAAGATCATCAACTATGTTGATAAACGTGCTTGTCATGAAGGCTTGTTTCAGCCATAATTTAAAAAGATATCCTGCCTGATTTTTGTGCTTTTGTTAAGTCCCGAGTTATTTTTCGGGAAATTGATCACAAAGAAATATGAATGAGAATTGTCTTTATTGTCATTGACAAATATAGTGAACCTTGTTAACCACAAGACTAGACATGGCACTCCAGGATAAACAAGCAATAAAGAATTATAAGATAAAAATAAGATCAGGATGAATTGCCAAACATATTTACAAGGTAGTGCTTGGAGATGGGCCTAAGTTGTATATGGCAACCATGACTGTGATATAATAGAGTTGGAAGTGAATATGAAGGCTGTCAGGTACAAAATAGTATATCAAAATGGCCCAACTGTTTCCATAGAACTGAAACGATTACTCCACAAAAGGTTGATCACACAATCAATAATTGTCAATCAAGAGTGGGGAGGAGGGAGATTTAAAAGAATGAGCAGCAGCTTTAGTGGCTGTGTGCAATTACATGTTCACCCTTTTTAATAAAGGCTTTATTTAAAGTCCTCAATTGACTTTGCCTTGCGCAAGAGACGGATGGATCAGGTCCAGCAAGTGATTAAAAAATATAGCAGGTATGGATAAAACCTCGTTATGTTAGCCATCATAAAATATACCGGGAGGTCTGCAACTTCTACACTGTGTTGCAGCCAGGCAGCTTTTCAAAATTTTAGGGAAAAACTTAATAACTTCAAGAGGCGTAGGAGGGTTTAAGAAAATAAAAGATCAAAATGGTTCATGTAAAGCAGTAGTCGCCAATTGTTTTTAAGCTGGAGGCTACTATTATGTTACCTATTAGTGCAAAGAGCCTCAAAAGCAACCCCTCCCTGGTCAAAATATGGAGTAGACAAATTTTGAAAAGTTGCATTGGTTAACACCATGTACACCATGGGTAGCAAGCGTGTGTAAAACACAGGTCAATAATGTGTCTTTTTTGTCACTCACCGTCTTTCTCCCTCTGATTTATTTCTTGCTCGAAGATCATCAGTATTCACAGCACCCCTTCCCCCTCTTCTCTCGTCACCATCCTCTCCTCCCTTGCTCAGGATGTACACCCTCGCAGCCATAATAGATCCTTTCAAGACTCCAGAACCTTCCATTTGTCACTAGACAGGGATAAGAGAAAATAGCGTTGCTTTGCAGGACTGTGGATTTGTGTTGCGTTTCAGAAGACCCAATTGCTATTTTTTTCTGAAAAGCTGTGATGTCAGTAAGCTTTGAGATGATGCCACTCTTTAGCTGGAGTGCTCAAGTGTGTGCGTGTGTGTGAGTGAGTATTTTTCCCACAAGGAGAGACAAAAGGATGCATGCATTTTTTATCCTGGTCCCATTTCTGGTATTAGCTGCGTTCAGACCAATGGTCTGTAGGGTATTTTTGGAACGTCACACTCTCCGATTGCAGAAAACCCACCGAAAAATTGCAGTATCAGACCTAAGAAAAAGTAAAGTGTTTTCCACACTATGAGGTGCACCAGATTATCAAACGCTTTAAATTGAGACTTCAGTCAGGATTTCTGTGTATACATAATACGTGCCGTTAACCCAAATCACAAAATATTGACTCTAATGAAAATCAAAACTTCGTATTGACAGTGAGAGTGCCAACAGACTACCGGTAAACCACCAGTAATCTCATCATCACACTATTTTTACATAGGGTGGCACAAGACTTATTTGCACGGTGCGTTCTGAAAAGTTTGTCAACTTCTTCAACTGTGCGTCAATAGCCTCTCGGTTTAATATGTATGCGTACCTAAGAACCTGGTATGGTATTTTGTTGAAAGACTTTGTTTTCTTCATTCTCTCACACTCATTGGTAAAGAAGTGGAGATACTTTTTAATCTATCAAAATGCACTATTCAAGTCAGTGTTCCTGGCATTGTAAAATGAGTGTGATAATGAGATACTGTATGTTCTAATGCTTTGTTCTACGTCAGTTGTAGAATAGGTGGTCTCGTGGGGATGTGACAGCACTCTCACCTCCACTAGTTGTTTTCGATTTTAATTGCATGCAATGTTTTGCAATTTTAGACATCGATTTTTATCTATTTGATCAATCATCGCAATGTCATTGCTCAAATACGGTATTACCATCAAGTCATGTATGGTAGCGCATTACAATAATTATTGTATGCATTTCCAATATTGTCCACCGCATCCCGCAGTATATGTAAGGTGCACGTTCAAATTTCTGGCCAAATTAGGGTTTTTAGGTGTGCCTTAAAAGGGATGGGCAGGGCAACTGTATGATGCGGCAGGGGTAAACCAGTGAACGCTGTTGGGCCCTGCTGTTGAACCGAAGAGTGTGTTGTGTCACCCTGACCCGAGTGTCATGGCCGCTTTCTTGTGTCCCGTTTTATCTAGAGGGACGAAAGCATGACCAACTTGGGTGCCGAGGTGCTTAACTTGTTTGGGTGTTTGGGCATTTGGGTTGGCCATGGTCCCAAAAAAATTTGTGTGTGTTTTTTGCTTTTTCCTTTTTTTAAAATTTTCTTTGTTTTTGAATGTGTTTGTCTTTCTGTCGGTCACCCCTCTTGAGGGATATGACCAGGGCAGACAGACAGACAAACAGACAGATAGACAGATAGGTGCACCTTACGGTCTGGAAAATACAGAATATAAAAAGTTGGGCTGTTGGTGGGTTGTTGTTTTTTTAGAGATGGCCATAATTATAATAATTAATTATAATTGTAACAATAAAGAAAAGCTTATTTTGAGGATTTCCTCCACCTATGCCTTGCAGGCTCCTGTTTTTGGGTAGCAGTGCTGGACGGCCGTGTGGTCGGCATCGTGGCAGCACAAGGGAGAGAAGACGACAACACAGTCGAACTACGGCGCATGTCAGTGGATTCTCGCTACCGCGGCAAAGGGATTGCTAAGGCCCTTGGTCGGCGGGTTTTAGAGTTCGCCGTACGCAACAACTTTGCGGCGGTGGTCCTGGGCACCACGGCGGTCAAATTGGCTGCCCACAAGCTGTACGAGTCGCTAGGCTTTCGCCGAACAGGCCAGAGCGAGGACTACAGACTGCCCGGGATGAGCCGCTCAGCGCCTGAGCGGCTCTTCTTCCAGATCCGGCAAAGCCGCTACCGCTTGCAGCTTCGTGAGGAGTAAAAAGTAGCAAGCTGGAGGAGAGAGGGCCAGAGGGAAAGAGCCACCGCCAGACTCCCCCCAAACCCCGCTCCCTTTTCTTCTGACAGAATTTATTTATTTGATTTGACATCACTCACTTTCAAGTCGCTAACATTTGTCATTGCTTAGTACTTCAGATTTTGTTTCTTTTTGTTTGACATTTACACATTTCGATCTCTCCACATTGTTTTTTACGCTGTTTGTCATAACACAAAACTGGCAGCCATCTTCAACCTGCAAGCCCTCCAAATTCTATTTTCAAAATCTATCTGCTGGATCAAAAAAACCTCAGCTGAAAGGTGCGTCAGGAAAACCAATTTCGACCCTTCAGGTTTAAGGCGCATGAAAATGTGTTGGACCCTCGTTCAACCACCCACGTGCAAATTTTGAGATTGTAACTTCTCTCAAGACAAATCAGCTAAGTTGATTTATTGTTAGCTAAAATAAAATGCTGGACATTGATGCGAAACATCATTTAGAAGTGACAAAACCAAGTTCACAATCTTAAATTGAACTCTGTATATTATATTTTCGCTTGAAATTATAAAGGAAGGCAAACAGTATTTATAGAGGTCAAGTCCTCAAAAGTATTATTGGAAATCATTTGCCATGTGTGGATCTACTTTAACTTCATGTTGCATCTTCCACCTGTCCCACTTCCATATTTTTGCTTTGTGCCACCTGAACCAAACCAAGAATACAGCACAAATTACTTTTAACTATTTGGTAAACCAGCCAAGTGTGACAATTCACAAAAACAACTAAGCTTATTTCTGAACAGCTTATGAGATGCCAGTGACAAGAACGTATATTTTATAAATCTATTACCAGCAGCGTAGATAAGTCCTGGTTAGCTTATTTGCATCACAGCTCTGGCTTTCCCAGTGTGGTGTTTGCATGCTGGCTGGCAAACTGGAGCACCTAAACAAGAGTTAGTCAAATGTGAGGCAGAGTATCAAATTTAAAAGGGAACACCTGATGAGTAGTGGTGTGACAGATAGCACTATCTATGAATTTTTAGCACAAGAAGAGCAGATTTACTTTTTTTCACAAACAAAGCCAACGACGTTCAGTCAACTGATGAGGGGTTACTAATATACACAAAATGCTCAAAACGTGACCTTCCTCTTCTTCCCACCTTTCCCTTCCTCCCATTTAATGAGCCTGTCTGCAACCCTGGGCTGAGACCAAATGCCCTCCCCCGAAAACCTTTGACCTTTCTTCTTGTTGGCTTCAGCAATTTCCCACCATTTCTGCATGAGCCACAGAGCTTTGTTGCACTGCTTCAATTACGGCATTTTGAAGCTCGTTGGTGGCCCCTCGAACCTTAACCCTCACATACCCATAATATCCCCGCGATCCCCATTCCGCCGTACATGTGCAGAACACACAAGTCACCTATTCAATCCCAATGTGCATGCGTTGAGGCTAACCTGATGCAACACTGCCCACAATGACATCTCACCCCCCAGCCAAACAAAACGCAGAATGCAAAAGCAATGCAATGTGTCATGCCTGTGTACCTTGTGTGCCCTAGTGGAGAAAATACAGTAAATGACATACATATTTATATATGCCTGCTTTATATAATTATGAATATATAGAGAGACATATATGGACATGTATTGCACTCCTTTTTTTAAAGATAAAAGATAACATGAAAGAGTTGCATGTCAAGGAGATTTACACAAAGCACACAATCTAGATTGAAAGTGGTCTGCATAATGAGCAAGCAGGAAGAAGTGGAGGTGTTTTGCATGGCATGTTTCACTCAAGCTCCAGCAAAATACTTAAACATATACAGTACGTTATTTAAGCTTGAGACCAATTTAAAGGTCAGAATAGCTTAAAAATTGTATAGCGTCATGCTACGTGGTGTGCGGAGTAGTGCTATCACTGTCACGCGCAGTATGTAATATTAACAAAAAGTGGCCGCCTTGTCACAAGTATCTTGACTCGAGCTGATTGCGATACATGCATGACGTTTGAAAACACGACTCAGAATATACCCAAATAAAGAATTCTGGTATGAGCTGCACAAAGAATTAAGAATATTTACCAGGGACACCAGTAACATAAATGCCCTCTAAAATGTGCAAAGTGTACTTTTTTTTTAATGTCTTTTTGCTGCTTCAGTTCTTACCTAATAGAATGTAGATAAGGTTCAATATGCAACTGTAAAATATCACTTTTATTAGGTGGGTTTTTTGAATTTTGTATAGGTCCAGAAGGTATGCTACATTGAGACCCTTTCAATACTTTAATTGAGTGCTTATAGTCCCTAGCATATCTTCACCAATAGCAGGTGGAAAACGAACAAACTCAAAGTAAAACTGTTAATTAAAGGTCAGTACTTTATCATTCACAATGTAGAATTGCACAAATGCACATACTGACATTGTATGTGTGTGACACTGGATATCAATGGGGTGAGCAACCATGAGCTTGAATATAAAATGCTCAGATTTTCAAGTTGATATATTTTTCAAGGATGGCAAGGGGTTAGGGATGTGAATAGCCTTAAGGCCACAATTTTCTGTTTAACTTGGGCCACCTGTTATTTGAATGAAGTCCTAAAACAAGACTGTGACGTGGAATGTTTCCCTTTCTGGAGAAGGGAGGCAATCATAAAACAAGTATTGATTGTTTTTGGAGCTATGCTGCAACCAGGAGGACATCTCTTCCGTTTTTCTCGCCACCGCCGGTGAGGAGCTTGCTTTACTGTGGTTATAACAAATTAAGGACCCACACTGGACTCAGGCCACAGGTGTCAAGAACACTTCAGCACTTGTAGCAGAACCATGTCTTGTATTGAAATGCAGGTTTTGATTGCATTTTTTTGTGAGAGGCACAAAGACCAAGCTTTGTATCCCAGACGATCATCAGCATTTACTCAAGGCGTCATTGCATGATGTATTATTACTGAAACTGATCAATAGCTATTTTTAGAAGTGGAAATCCATTGCCAAAAGTACAAGTGATCGCTGCATTTTTATTTCTTTTGTGGTAATTGTCTATTATTTAGGAAACACCCTGCCTATGTGCCATTAACTCGAGCAATAAATGCAAGTATAGGCAAAAGTACAATACACGTTCTACATTGATTTAAAAATGCTGCAATTATGTTACACAATGTTATGTTTTGAACTCAAGCAGTGTAAATGGAACGTGAGTCCAAGCAGACAGGAAAGAATCTGGTGTAGGAGATGCAGGTTATTAGTACACCCAATTTGTTTCTCACTGGGGACAATCGATTGTACCAAAATAATACTCAGAAGTGTGGAATTTTAAAGCTTTGAAACTCTGAGCTTATAAAAGTAAATTTGTATTTGTTTAAAATATTTCCTGTAAAAACCATCTGCTTATTGTTTGTATTGTCATTTTAACAAAAAGTGTACATTTTATTACATAAAAATTGAAATATACTAAGGGAATTTATGTTTAACTTATGATGATGATTCAGATAGTGGTTGACCAATTGTGAAAATTAATCTTGCTCACCCTTTTCAAAATTAGCAATTGCTTTTCAGATGCATTACATTTTGATGCTGATTGTTTGTTCAGCTCTAGTACAAACCCCGTCTCCCTTTTTCTGCCTGTCTGCTTGAACTCTGAAGATGTCCAGCAACATGCCCTGTCATGACCGCTGTATGTTGCCTGGTAACAGCCTCAAGCACAGAAATCCGGGGAACTGACACGCAACTGCACTTTTCAAGACCGGCAGGTCAACCAGATGGTTGTAGTCGAGGAATGGAAGGAGGGAATAGCGGACGGGTAGAGAAATGCAAAGGCGTTGGGGGATGGGGCTGAGGAATCTGTAATTGGTGAGAGGGGAACAAGCTTAGTCGAGTGGGGGAAGCACTTATGCCACATAGTCGAAATAAGAGAAAAAGGGCCTAACATCACAGGGGTTAATGATTGAATACAGTAACACCTGAGACATCCTGACAGAGATTTTATGAAAGGGGATAAGTACTGCTTTGAATACAAATTGCAGTTACATGTAAGATGGGAGTGGCCAGACATCAAATGGCTGCAGTTTGTGTAGAATATTATGTCTTATTGAATCAGTTCCCAATCTGTTTTCCTAGGAACAGTTGAGCAATGCTCCCTGCATTATGATGAATATAGCTGTACAAATAATGTATCAATTAAAACTTTGCATTAACTTGAACATGTTCAAAACAGTCCATGTTTTGTTATTCAAAGACCTGCTTTTTCAAACCATACAATTACAATCAAGTACTCGCATGTAGCACAGTTGGCATGGCAGCCATGGTGTAAGCTCAGTATTGTCATTGCCGACCAGACCCATCTTACACTTGACATAATAGGTTAGTGATTAGCAAGCATCATGTCAGTAATTCTGAAGGCTGGATTTGTGTTTTTTCTACCTATATGACTTTGGAAAGCCCTTATCCAAAAATGCAGCGCCCTAAGGAATGTGCACATGCCGGTCTCACACTTCCCTCTGCGGGGGAGAAGAGTGGTGGGAGGGCATCCACTCCTAAAAGAACAGAACAATAGGATAAATTCCCAGATTTCCATAACGCTGTTCAGTGCAAGGTTGTGTGCTCTACTCAGAGTGGTATTCTAAATGAGGAAATTGGTGATAATTTATATTTACATTGATATGGACACATCAGCCTCTAATGGTAAAAAAAAAAAAGTACACGCCCATGCTTAAATACAATGAGTTGAGAGATGCTAGCTTAGTGCGTAAAAAAAAGGAAAGAAAGAATCAAGCATACAAAAATATGTTGTGCTATTTTCAATTTATAAAAGCCATTTGAATACAAGTGTGTTGAGTGGGATAGATCATTTTGGGCAAAAAGGTGAGACAGAAAAGCAGTCATCCGTCATGGGGACCGGGTGGTGGATACACATTCATATTTGGAGACTGTGTACAAGTAATTGTGGAATGCACGTGTTTGTGTGAGGAACTCCATTTAAGAGGGGTTCCCCCCGAACGTTCAGTTTTGAAGGTGGGGGTCGGGAAAAAAAAATCTAGGCTCCAGACAGAATTGAATGCATGTATTTCGTAGGGATGTCAATGCTAAATGCAACAAAGCATACAACTTGAACACAAGCTAAAACCATTAAATATTGTGAGAACATAAATGCATTGTTCAAAGAAGCATATACAGACAAACAATTGTCGTGATATATAACAATGTAATAAATATGTCAAGTAATAAATAAGAGCTACAAATGTGGAGGGTAGAAGTGTCTTGAAGAATTCAATGTGTATGTTATATGTGCTTTTTGAAACAAATTGTCAGTAAATTATGCATAAAAAATAGTACATTTGAACAAATTGAAAGCATATAAAGATTAAACCTATGCGTGAGAAAAAGAAAGCCTGTGTGAAGGACCAAAACTGGTGCAATCCAGTTTGCATTTCCTGCCGTTGCCCCCGGATACGGATGGAATGAAATGCAGGGAGAAGCTCCAGGGTTTCCATGGCGATGCAGATGCTAAACAAATGAACTCAGACATTAATACAACAAAACAAAAATAACATCAACAAAGCATTAAATTAAAACAAATAGTCACGCAGAGGTGCGTAGGAATGTAAGATTTTGGCTAAGATGGTGGGATGCATAAAGCAACCATGGAATCCCAAGACTTTCCACAAGAGACTGCCACCTTCAGGGGAACCTGTGAAAAACACAAACACAAATTGGGCGCAATTTAATTTTCTCTTCATAGCGCAGTTAATTATTTATTAGACTTTGGAACAGATCTATCTTTTTTTTTCTCAGCAATCAGTGTTGTTTATAGAACAAAGGCTAATTTACTTTCTTTATATTTATTTAAAATATATTTAATTGTGTGATGTGAGGATGGCTACAATACAAAATACAACAAACAATAATAATTTGAGATGTATTTTTAAAATGTTCATGTTTTTCAGCAAAAAGTAATTTAACTGTAAAAAAAACAGACTAAGCACACACATGGATGTACACGCGCACCATAAAGTGTTACTGGTAATTGAATTAAGTGAAAAAAGAAGCGTCAAAATAACTTATGCAATACCTCAGATTTTAAAAACTGATCGAATTTCGGCCATTAAAAAGATCGGTCGCGCTTTGAAGAAAATTCTCAAGTACTTTTCTAATATAAAGCTGCAATACTTAAATTATGTGCTCTTATGATCATATAACATAGTATGTTTTCTTGACCTTTGATGCAATCTCTTTAGGGGTTGGCAATAAAGTGGAAGTTATCCAGAATGAAACTTTTAATTTGTCTTTATTCTTTACAAGCGTGATCTCTTCTTCTTTGTCCCTATTACCCATACTGCACCATCTCCACTATGCATAATTACTACATGGATAATTGACAATAATGTGTGCTCTCTTCGATGTGAATATGAAGGTTGACACTCATTTTTGTTTCATTCACGGCTGATAAAGAAAAAATTATTTTAGTCTCTCGGATATAAAAACAAAAATAAAATTAAAAAATAGATTAAACCCAATCCAAGCTGTATGCTTGGTATATTATCTCTCCACTTACTTTAAGATGGACTCCCAGATGGTTGGAGTGGCTCAGAGACTCCATAGTGCGTTTCATTAAAACTGTTTGAAGACATTTTTATGAGGGTTTGAAATCTTGTATTAAGTCCATCAAATGAAGTCCATTCAAGATCAGAGGTAGTTACCTGCAAATGTTTCCACCTGTGAGTCTGCCACTTCAAACAAGAGTTCTTCATGGAACTGTGCCATCAGTCTGCAACACATTTCAAGTATGCAAGGTTACAGTTTACTTGTGCGTCTGGTACAAATTAAAAAAAAGCTTGTACTGTATAGCTAATATCATCATCAGGGATGTGATTTGACCAAAGTGAAATTATCTGAAAATTAGCGGGGGGGGGGGGGGGGGGGGGGGGGTGATTGCTAGCTGGGGGGGGGGGGGGGAACCAGGTAGGACCAGGGCAGTAAAAAGTACAATAAGTATAGGCCCTACAGTAAAGTGTTGGTGTAATGTACACATGAAAATCTATTATTGTAATTGTTAAATATTTATGGCCATTTTTATTACGTTATAATATTTTCGAAAAAAATGGGAAAACTGTCAAATAAATTTGAAAAGTTTACCACCTACCTCAAAATTCACGACTCTATCAGCAACTGGTACAGGTTGTTGGGGTGGATCACGTCTCTTTATTACCGCTTCCGATTGTGATGTCAATAAGGGATGGAGGCCGTAAAGTTTTGGAGTTTTCGTTTGGGCACCGAAACTTCCAGCGATGGAATAATTTGTCGTTCTTGACTGGAGTTCTTTCACGTGTTTTTTGCTCTTTGCGTGACTTTCAAGAGCTTTGAAACCTCTCCCACCATAGTCGATGGTATCATGACACCAAATGCAAAGTGCTTTCCCGGCACGATCGATCTTCCGAATAAAGTCATTGAACAAATTCGTCACAGTCTTCTTTCCAACATTCGTAGATAATTCCTTCTCCAACCAGTCCCATCGAAACTTGTTTTTTACAATCTTATCAATTTCTTTAGCTCGCGGAGCATCTTTGCGTTCGATCACGGACATCTTTCTTTAAACACCCGGCAAAAACGTGTGAGAAATGAACAATGGCACACTCCTATAACAAGCGCGTTTATTGGTCAACACGAGACTTCAACCAATCGCAAGTACGTTTCATTTCAGTTACGGAAACACTCAAATGGCATGCTGTCGAGACGAAATCGTTTTTTTTTACCAATTAAAACACCGGAAATTTTAAAATTTTATTTTTGGAGATAAAAAAAGCGGAATTCCGCGAATTAGCGGAAAAATCACATCCCTGCATCATAATACTTTTACATATGACTTAAAGTAGGTAAGAGATACCACAGCCGATGCTACAAAGTGACTCACAGCCAATACTCGGTTATAAATGTAAATCATTTTTAGTTTTGTTTAGTGTGAATACTCCCACTATAAGTGGTGGCTTCCTCTTTAAAAGTACCTGGCTGAGAGTGTATTGGATGTCGACAGCATTTCAGAGACTTGGATCATTGCCATTTTACAGATGTCAGCCATGGAACCTGTACAATAGTACAACAGGAACAACAAATTACATTAAACTCTATTGTCCCCATAGATAATTCATAACACACACTCTTATTTGAGGCTGTGACCAGACAAGACAACAACACAAATTTCATTATACACTCAGGGCCTATTGTTTAAATGACTGATAAGCAATGTGGTTCTCTCCAAAGTGAGCCTCCGTTCATCTGATCATTTTGCAAAGTGCCAACATTGTGAAGGCGGAGAGGTGAAGCACTTTTGTAGCAGTTATGAGGACTGATTCACTTGAAAGTTTGCCTTACTCCAATGAAAGCAGAATACGCTGAGCTTTACGGACCTTTGAGCACAAAGGCAACTGCCTGCTTCTCGGCTTGGAAGCGTTGAGCTCTAGCTTTTGAAGTGATATGTTTCAGGAAGCGCTGTCGGCCCAGAAGAGAACGCACAAACCCTAAACAAAAGTAAATGTGATTATTGCGTAAAAGTGTTAATTTTCCTTTTGTAAAAACAACAATTTCAGAATTAAGACAGGGATCATAGTGCGCTAGTTGGTAGTGCCACCCTAACAAGGTTTGGGGCTCTGATCTCCTTGTGTAAAGTTTTCATATTCTCCATGTGCTTAATGATGTCCTCCTTCCACAACTTACAAAAAAAGCCAATTGTTTGAACACAAGAGGCGGGTACATAGTCAAACTCAACTGTCTGCAAAAGCAAAATGTTTCGGGGAGTACAACCAGAATCTTTACAATATTGTCATACTTTTGTCCCCCACAAAATGTGAAGTCCTCCAAAAATAAAACAACAACAACATAAACCATGATCACATGCAGGTATGCTTCAATTTGGACACACACACACACACACTCCCACACCCAGCACACTAGTACATTCCAATAGTGGGACAATGAGCGCAGCTTTGCTACCAAATCCCCCCAGTATCCCTTACTATGAGGAAAGTCAACCGGGGCATGGAACCTGAAAGGCCCTCTTTCCATTAATGTGAACCTACACACGCATGCAAACAAAAACACACACTCTGAAGGCAAAATATGTAGGAAGTGAGCTCACAACAGCATGCATGCAACTTTTGGGTACGGTCATGACCTTTGTATTGGGCCCCTCTGGCACTGACAGGCAGAACGCTTTTGATGCTGCGAATGTTGCTTCCACGTGTGTACTTGCATGGCTGGGACTGACGCTGGAATGTGCTTGCTGACACTGTATCATCCCTTATGTTAGGTATGGATGAGCATGTGTGTGAACCGAATGGATTTCCAGAACTTGCCTAAGTCTCACACGGGGCCAGAGAGATAAAATTCTTGGCAAATCTGTCCGTGGTTGCTACTCCTGCCGTGTGCACTCAACAGCATTCTGTGTGAGCTGGCATGTTCTTTAAAATTTTTCATTTCATCTCAGTTTATATTCTAAATCACCATGGACCAATGATTTTTAAAAATGCAACACCCACAATACTACTACAGACTTTACATTTAACTTTCAGGGTACTTCTGTTATTGCTTTTCTTTTGTTCACCCTCTATCAAACACTCAGCTTTTAACATAATATGTTACTCATAATGAACTGGACTGAATCCAAGCTGATAATAATTAAGTACGCAGTAAACTTAGTTTACTTTCAATCCCAGAACACATAAGACCATCACACATGATTTTCTTTTTAGACTCACACTTACAAATAAAAAGTGATAAGTGACGGATTAAATGAAATGATCTGCATTTATATAGCGCTTTTCAAGTCAATGACTTCCCAAAGCGCTTTACAGTGTGCTTCACATTTCCCAATAGCGGCCTTGTATTGCAGCCATGTAAGACGCTAACCTGCTTATTGGGGGTATTAGGGGTTCAGTCTCTTACCCAATGGCACTTCGACATGTAACACGGACAAGCCGGGATTCTAACTGGGATCCCTTGATCCCAAGACGAGCGCTCTAAAGAATAAATATACTCTAGGAATTGAAGAGTAAGACTCAAATCCAGGACATCTAAATGGTTGATACAGATGTGTTACCCACCCCAACATCCGGTTGCCCCCTTGTGTTCAATGTGTCATTAAAAAGATTGTTTGCCAACGTTTGTAAAGTGTAGCGTTAACAGTATTTTCTGAGATGCGTGTGTTGAACTCTCAGATGTGCTGTGCTAGCAATTCAAATCGAATACACAGTAAACGGTATTGACCTGCTGCAGTTCATCTTCCCTGACAGTAAGTGTGCAACCGATTCCTTGTACAGGATCATTACAGATCAAAATCAACCAAGGGCAAAAAACAAACATACCTTGTTCACGACACTGCTGGATAACTGTCAGCATGAACGCCCTTACTTTTGGGAATTTAAGGAAGAAGTTGTCACGCAATTTGCGGGCCTCCTGTGATTTCCCACTGATGGCGGTAGATCGGCAATCGCGAACTGGAAGTGGACAGATAAAATTATGAGCGCTATATTTTATCAAATATTTGCTTCAGACTGTCTGAGAATATTTTAACAGTATTTATCCAGATGTGATGATTAGGTATCTGCAGAGGAAACTGACTCATTAAAGAGTATTACTGGCTGTCTACATAACGTGCTTTGTTGTTTGTATTCAGACCTAGATTTGTTGCTCTGCCCTTCCCCCTTGGCCTTATTAGTGGCCAGATGAGAATGCTTCATCTTAGTATTCCGTCACCACGGCAACATATCCCTTTTTCAGTAGCTGTCTGTCTATGCTGGCTAGGGACTCCCTCTATTTATCTATCATTTCACACTCTTCTTCGATGAACCCTACAACCACTTTGGCCGACATTTTCTTTCATCATACAGCTGCAGCCGTCCTGTATTACACAACCAGCAGTTGACAATTGCCTATTAGGGAGCCTGTCTTCGTTTTGACAGATAGATGATAATTTCATGAGCTTAGATAAGAGTGGGTGTTAAATGTCAACACAATGTCATAAACAAGAGCAATGTATACATGCGAGAAAAAAAAGCACGTGTTTCAGGATTAGAAATGGGTCACTGGTGACACACAGAAATACCTTCTGTAAACATGAAGGTGCATTATACATTCCTTTTTATTTACACCCCCCAAAAATTGTCATTTTTCAAAGTAACCCCTGATCAAAAATATTCTAATGTGTATTGTGCACAAATATGACCTTTTCAAATCTTAGTTCCGAAAACGTTTTTAAAATGTGTTCTCTGTGCCCACACTGGCTTAGGCGAGGCATTCAGATTTCATTCATGCCACCAAGGAAATCGTTAATTTTGCTGTCCTATGGAAATTACATTAGAGTTGTTCAGATTGCTAGTAATAACCAGTTTCACAAGCAGACATCACATGATAAAATTCAAAAGTTGAGCTGTGATTGGTTGGTACCTCAGTTGTCAGGAACTGTGATGTAATTTTCAGTCAACAGTGAGTGGCATCATGGCTGCCCCCTCAAATTGGTTGATTTTGTTGGTGAATTAATATTTGAAAAAAGGCAACAATAAAAAAAAAGTAGATTTGTGAATGACAATTTTAGGTCTACTTCCTACATATATATTTGCATCAATTATATGAGTTTAAGTGGTTAGCAAATCTGTTTTGTGCTTAAACTTTTGTTTAATTTGGCCTTTGTGGAGTTTTATGTTCTCTTCCACATTCGAACAGTTTATTGTGGCCAGCTGAAACAGACTCCATATCACAAACAGCTTAAATTAGTAGAAGTACAGACATCCCAACATTTCTACTAACCGGCCCCATACAAAACAGATGACATGATGCGCTTCGCTTCCTCTATATCGTCAGGTGTCACCATTTGGGGAGGCTTGCTCATCCTAAAAAAAAAAAAACCTAAATAAGTGTCAATTATATCACATCAGCAATGCAATACATGGTTGAAACTATATGTACTATGAAAAGTATGGAATGTCATACAGGCAGAAAAGAAACACAGAGTAGCCAGGGAAAAGCAATGGGAACGAATTTTGATGTGGTGAAACATCCAACAATGTGGCATGACGTTTCGTCGAAGTGGGGTTTCTAAAGTGCTGACAGGGTGCTTGCCACTGCTCATCTATATCAACGTCAGTATACATCTCCTGCAGCTTTGTTTCATAAGCACATGCTTGTGAGTCCATTGCAAAGAAAAGGCTATACAGGAATGTTTTACCATTACATTAGATTTGTAGAAGTGGACTTCACTAAATTTCCTACAATGTAGAACATGTTGCATATGGGGAATCATCAGCTTAAGTTTACAATTTAGTTTCACATTTAGAATAGGACCCAGGCTCTGCCTGTTGTTTTGGTGTTATACTGCCCCCTGTTGGATGACAAAAGACACAGTACCCTTTCACAGTTAGAAACGCTACATACTGTATATTTCTGCTATGCTACATAATAACTATTGTTACAGTGGAGTCCAAATTAATATGTCTGATTCATATCAATTCAACATTGAACGACCGTACCTAAATATTCAAATCGACGTTTAAAATGATTCAGAACATGAAAGTGAAAATGTTATAAAATGTAAATGTGTTTCATTCTGGAAAATAATAATAAAAAAAACTTCAACCCACAATTCAGAGGCCAAAAAGGCATAAATGTCAGTCTGAGTGTCATTAACAAGGAGAAGTTTGCTGTCGCCTGAGAAGTGAGCCAGGAGTCTTGGTTCTAATTGAGAGAAGCCTGGAAGAAAAATTGAATGTTAATACAAATTATGACCAAATAATCAGTTTACATTATTATATTTTGCTCATTTCTAAAGATGTTCTTTTGATTTTTACTGACCTTCGTATTGGAATTGGATTGTAGCCTGTCAGGGTGCATTACTTTACCTGTGGCAACAAAGGTCCAGCCTTTTTCAGAGATGTATACTCCCCGAGGATTAACACTTTTTACATCTGGCTCACTTCCTATAGAGTATAAAGTCAAAAAAGAGAGACATTAATATTTAGTGTTCATTACGTGTTCTCATTATATGTGAAAAGAAAAAAGATTGTGTGTTTTTTTTTTTAAAAAGAGATACTCATATTTAAAACAATAAGTGGAAGCTCAACAGAAAAACGAATCAAAACAAATTATCATCAAAAAAACAACAGAAATAAATATAGTTAAAATAAATCCCATTTGGACATCGATTTCATATTCTATGCTGCTCATATCAACACATCAACCAGGAAACATAATAGCTGACTGATGCATAGAAAATTGGATATAAGGTACTGCAGTGCTCATGATAAATGAAATGATCTGCATTTATATAGCGCTTTTCAAGTCAAGACTTCCCAAAGTGCTTTACAGTGTGCTTCACATTTCCCAATAGCGGCTGTGCAGCCATGTAAGGCGCTAACCTGCATTTTGGGGGTATTAGGGGTTTAGTGTCTTACCCAAGGACACTTCGACATGTGGGATAGGAGGAATGGAAACAAGCGATTTAATGACAAGCAGCTTTCAGCAGCAGGCGAAGGAGCTGATGTTAGTGCTGATAAATCACAAAATATACATATACATTTAGGAAAAGAGCTTATTGTGGCTCTGGATGTCAATGTTTGACGCTTGGCCCACCAAGTAATGGAAGAAAAAGAATGGATGCTATTTCCCCCCTCCAATAGGTCAAAAAGGTGTTTGCCCTAGATATATTTAAAAAAAAAAATGCTCACCATTGCATATTCTAACTCAAAGTCAAATCAATTCTAAGATTGTGTGAGTTTCAGGATTCCAAAGAAATGTAAGTGTAATAATTAGGTTAATAAATCCCTTATGTAATGTATGAAACATGTAAAACACTACTAGGGTAGCGGGGTTGCTGGAGCCAACCCAGCCATTTTCGGGCAGTGGGCAGGAGACACCCTGAACTGCTTGCCAACCAGTTGCTGGGGACGCAGAGACGGACAACTCACTCGCTCAATCACACCTAATGTAAAACATTTGTATGCAATTACTTAGATTGCATCAAACAATCAGACATCAATCAAAGAGTTAAGTAAGCTTGTCTGTGGCGCTTGAATAAATTCCTCACGTCGAACATGTTACCTTTGACGTGCGTCAAGTTGGTCTGTGACAGCTCTCTTGGGATGGCCTCCAAGTTCTAGCGTGGGAAACACAAAGTGATGGTAATGAAAAAAGAAGATACTGACCCCTTAGCCACCATTTTCTTATTGGATTGAAGGAGGATTTCAAGTTGAGTTTGTTTTATAAATATAAACGTGAAAATAATCCACTGAAACCAACATTCAAAATAGTTAGGGAGAACATAAGGCAGACAAAAAAAAACTTTTTTAGTTGCAATGTTCTATGCACTATATTTCAACTCAAATCAACAGCACTCAACTCAGCTCAAATCTATCCGTATGTGTTACCTCAAATCAACCGTGGTTAACAGAAAATAACGTACAAGTAAAAAAATTGGTTCAGCAGCACAGGCAGTTTATCTCTTCTATTAAATGATGAAAATACAAGAAATTGTGTCCCATACCAATAAATATAGCACTTCAAAATTTTCTCCCTCCCGCAGTTAGTTAAGATCGTTGAGGCTCAATTTTGTTCAAAGTAATGGTTTCAAAACAAGGTGCAACCAGAGTTCTTTTGTAAAAAAGATCACAAATTACCGCAAACAAGGATATGGATGTACAGTATATATCTTCAGTTATGTGACAACTATGTGACCGCCCACCCCTATCGCTCACCCAATCAAATTGCTCTGGGTGTTTGCCTGGTGTTTTACAGTTTGTTCTGTGGGTTTTCATCATAAAGTGTCTCAACAGTGAACATACAATGATTAATGGTCTTCCTTTTAATGGATTTCTTAGAGATGTACTGCCAATTTGGGGAATGTTGGTGTTGGCACAGTGAGTGTAAACTGCAGTACAACCAGTGACCTCTATATTATTGTCTGGAGATAACATCGGGCCTAAAAACTCCAGCCCAACCCAACCGGCCCACAGGTATAAAAGCCCGAACCCGACAGAATAACTTGATTTAATGTACCTGAAGCTGCATTTAGGCGCCGTGCGTACTTTGGCGCCAAAGTGTATGCTGCAGCTGAAGAACGTGTAGCACCTGAGTGCCGCATCGAAGCGCACACTTTGGCAACAAAGCGCGCACTTCGGCACCAAAGTACCTGCGGCATCAAAGTGCGATACTCAAGTAAAAGTACAGTTACTATAGAATAATTTCACTCAAGTAGGAGTAAAAAGTAGTCATCCAAAAAATCACTTAAGTAAAAGTGCTTGCTACTCAGATCTTTCACAAAGAAAAAAAGCGAGAGAGCTCCAGCCTGGCTAAATGTGATGATTCAAATTTTATGCCTGAACCCGGTTTGAAATTCAGGCCAGGTACAGGGCCAAGATCTTAGCTCTATTCTGGACCAAACCTTGTAATTGATGTTTTACATCAGCTTCCCATACACCAATATTGGAATATACAGAGATTAACATGTGTGTATTTCATCTCCAAGCCAGATGAAATCAGTAAAAGAGCCATAAACGACTCGCGAGCCATAGAATTTCAACCGCCAACCCATAACATACTGTATAATGACAAAAACAATCAGTCAGGAAATACAGTATTACACTATTGCATATGGCAGGATAGTCAAAACCACCTGGCCCTACTGCCACTCACACTGAAGTGCAGATGGTGCCAATGTTCCGCATGAGTCATAAGGGACGTGGATGCATACAGGCAGCCACGCAAATCCATCAAGTCACATCAGGGCTGCAGTGGCTATAATACGTAGTTTACCGCCACACAGTGTGAATGTGAAAGTAATATATGAATAATGTATGATAAAATGTCTTTTAAATGTCAAGAAAAACACTGCAAGAATCAGGTGCACAATTATAATTAATTGAGGGCCTTCAAAAGTGGAAGACCGCTACAGGGTTGAAATATCACAAACAGTATGTTAAAAGGTAAAAAGATTAACATAAAATAGCTCATCAACAAAAGGTTCAGTGTGCTGACCACATAAATTATGATATATTGTTATTTGCAGCAGTGAACTGTGATGAAAATTTGATAATTTTCTCAAAACATTAAAAGACGAAATAAACTATTTTTTATCGATTTCAAATAAAGATGCATCAGTAAAGAGCAGAAATGGTGATTTGATCACTAGCCCAACCCAGAGTAATCTGTGAAAACGCTGGACAGACACAAAACTACTCGGCAGCTATTTTCCTGCAAAGCAAGCTAAATACAAAAGTGATCAGTCATGTTGCAAGTGTTCTGAAGACTCAGCAATTTGATTTCAATCACCAATGATCACCCCGGATCCACCTTGACAAACTTGTGCTAAAAAGACAAACGTAGTTATCCACTGAAAATTTGCTCATTTGTGTGCTAAAGAGAGTCCAGTCACATGTCATCCAGGGAAGGTGGGTAAAGGGTGAAATACTCTGCTTCCACCCCTCATTTATTATTCAGCAGACATAGGGGAGGGAATGACAGAGGCGAGGGTCAGAATGAAGAGACTGCAGAGAAGGGTGTGGACACTCAACAATGGAAATGTGGAAAAAGGAAATTTGATTGACCTGGTTTAAAAGAAAAATAGGAGGTAAAAATGGAAAGCAGTAGAAAATCAATTCCCGTTGAAAATTAAATGACCTATCCTAAAACATGCACATGATCCAGGCACACATTTATATCTGATTGGATTACAAATGTTAATACTCTGTTTGTTCTATAATGGCACTAAGACCTGACCAAGCAGCAATAAAAATTGCGGTAAGGTGTGGGGTAGCAGACATTGTGAACCAGGCCAGAAGCAGTGACACTTTGACATGATCGATCAACAGATTAAGGAAGGGAAGATGGAGAAAAGTGAGTCCTTACTCAGCAAAAAAGAAATTAAATGTGGATGTGTTTGAAAAGAGAATTGATTGGAACACATGAATTGAAGATACTAGTTTTTTGGGTTGTAGCTAAAATGGGTAAATTATGATTCTGCTTAACAGGAAAACATCAAAGATAGGAGAATATCTAAAAATCATTTGAATTCATGAGCAATCCCACAAGGGCAACATGTTATAAAGAGAACAAGCAGACAAAATATACATTACCATAGGACTTAAATGGCAAAATTATGAATGGTTGTTAGTGTATGACAGCTTTACTTACTGGGTTTGATGAAGCAATCCTCCCAATTGCTACATTGGTCTGTGACCATTTTGGGGAGATGTAGCCCTGTGGATTTTTTAAGATGGAACATGAAGGAATTTTGTTTATTAGCCCTCCCGATGCAACGTAAAACCTCCTAACCTTACTAATCATGCACACATAAGCCAAATCGACAAAGTTGGCCTTAGTTTGATTGACCTGAAGGAAACAATTCATATATTAGTCAATTCCCAGGCATTACAGAGAAGTTCAAGCTGTGATTATAGGATTTTAACCTTGATACCATATCATGACGTACCTCTCTGTACTGTAGAATTAAGTTTGGCAGAGAATGTATGTCCTGGAACATTTGCAACTGCAATAAAGGGAGAAAAGTGGTCTTTCAACAAAGATTTAACTTGATTTTTTTCTTGTCAACAATATGCAAAGCTGGCCAATACCGTTTCATTTGATGCATTATAATTCTGAATGACGCTGGGTCTAGGAAGCTTCTTGTCAAGATGATCATGCAGGCGCAGTTTCTCAAAAAGAACCTTTTAAATTAAGGAAAAAAAATACTAACAATCTTCCACTATAATCTGACTGAAATACACCTCATTTAGAAAAAAATAGAATGGTTTATATCGCCATTGATAAAAAACATAGTTTGCAACAAGACTAGACATGGCACTCCCAGAATAAACTAGAGAAAAATGTAATAACGACTAAAAAGCAAAAAATGAGAGGCAAAAATATATACGAGGGTGTTTTTGGAGACTGGCCTAAGTTCTACGTGCAATGAAAAATATTGCGTCGAAACAAGTGCCATGAAAAAAATACTACTTTTAGCAGCATTTATTTATTAATTTAATTTTTAAATGAGTCTAATTCACATGATCCACATTTTTGATTAATGTGAAATTTGAAATGACTTAGACATATTTTAACAAGTTCTTTCAAATACTGCAAGCATGGATTAAGTAACAAATGCATAAACAAAGAGTGAAGCTCCTCGAGAAAAGAGACCTGTATGTTTAGTCTGTACGCTCAGCAGGGCGATGCGTCCACAATGATGTACAGTATAACATATAAGTACATCAATGGGGACTTTTCCAAAGTATGAGCTTAAGAATGACTTGCAGCACTCAGACACGGTTGAAAAGAGGAAAAAAACACTTTGACAGCGTTTGAAAGGAAGATTCATTTTTTTAATTTGCTGTTTCAAAATATCTGAAGATCTAAATAAGCCAATAGAAGAATAATTCATCAGGCCTAACGAGTGAAGTCTGCACTGACAAATTAAGTTACTGACTTCTCGAATCTGGAGCGTGCTGGTGATCAGAAAATATTGTCCAGCAGCTTTATGGGCATCGTTCTCCAACTGGTTCATCTTTGTCTAAGAAATGAAATCAGATAAAAAGAGAAAAAAAAAAACAGTATTAGTTGGGTTGAGTAACTAAAGGCACATGGTTCTTCGAGTTTTTTTTTTTTTAGGGGGGAGGGGAGGGGGGCATTTTATGAAGGGCATGTACAAGTGATACCACTCAATGAGATTGGGGATAAATCCTGAACACCGAAATGTGGCCTTCTCAAGCCCTGAGACTTTTCAGACTGGAGAACAAAATGTGTAATCTCGTCATACAGCAAGTGCCAAACTACTTTGGGAATATCTAATACAAGGGCTTCAGAACTGGATTAAATGCATACAAAATCGCGCACACACGCGTGCAAAAAGTGAGGAGCCTTAGAAAAATCATACGTGACGTGCAGCCCTACCGACTGGGGTAGTGTGAGGAGGGTAACGAGGACAGCAGAGAAAATAATCGGGACTACACTTCCCTCCATTCAGGACATTGGCCAGAAGCGCTGCCTATCCCATGCTAAGAACATTATCGGGGACCCCTCTCACCCCCATCATGGACTGTTCACTCTGCTAGCCTCTGGGAAGAGGTACTGCAGTGTGCGGTGCAGGACCACCAGGTTCCGCAGTAGTCTAGTCCCCCTGGCCATTAGACTGTTAAATGGTCAATCTAACATATAGTTAACCTAAATCTAAACGGCTGCTAATCTGACTTTTTGCACTACTGGCAGTTCTTTGGCAGTTCTTTATAGCTTGCCACTCCTTGCACATTTGCTCTCTGCACTATTGTACTTACAGCGTTATTGTTACAGTGTTAATGTTACTGTTTACCTGACTTGTTAACCTGAATGCCCATTTTGCACATCTGGTTAGCTACTCCTCTTGCACTATCGGCACTATGGTAAAATACTATACGTAGCCATAATACAATACAACTTTTACTTATATCTGTACATTCGAGGAAACTGTGCGGGTCAGATGTATCGACATTTCGTTCTGTATACACGTGTACTAGAATGACAATAAAGTAGATCTGAATCTGACTTTGTCAACTCTGCTGCAAATAACACCCGGATACTCGTGCAAAAACACCTGACTCAGCACTTTGGCCCAAACAATGATGCTTGTTGTTCTTCTCTTTGATAAACATAAGCACACACAAACATGGGTTTCGCTCCCTTTCTCAGCAATACAACAAAAGACTAAACATAATAAGATTCTCCAGATGTGTTGAGGTGAAGGATCACAACCGGATTGCGTCTCTTTCACAGCCATGGAAAAGTAATAGCTAGAACAGTACCACTTGTTGCTTTGGTCTGCTTACCGTCAGCAGGTGTGACATATTTTCCAAAGCGTCCCTGTCCATCTGGATACATTGGCTTTCCATGCCTGAAATAGTACAAGCACATTACACTCAAGCACGATACATTTTTAATTGTTTATTATTATGGTATATTACACATGTATAAAATTGAAAAAAGGCTATTGTTTACCCAACAAAACCTAATTTGTAGATTGATGATATATATTTAAAAACAATTAATTCACTGTACCTGACTTTATTTTTCCAGTTGCTTTTAGATAATTTGATATAACAGCCTGATCTTGAACCCCTCTAGGGGAAATGAATCACAATCATAAAATAAACGTATAATTAAGAATTCTACCCAAACAATACAAAATTGACGCACCGGTACAGACTGCTGTCACTGTCTTGTACCACGGACAGACTGAAGAGATCTTTTCTTCCTCATGCCATGAGGCTCTTTAACTCCACCCGGCGGAGTAAAGGCCCACATTAAACCACACCCCCTACATTGCATATTACCGTACTTTTATTGCAATGTGCATTTTATGTAGCACTATTTAAATACTCTATACAACACGCTACAGTGGGTATTAGCACGTCACATTGGGTATTTGTATATTGTATTCCTTTTGCTTTATTATTGTATTGTTCTCAGCGAAGGGATGCTGCTGGAAATGTGAATTTCCCTGCGGGGATGAATAAAGTATCTATCTATCTATATAAATTACCTAATCGTCGGGGATGTTTATTTCAATGCGTTAAAAGGTACAGATGATGCACTACAAAATAATATTTACATTCAAAATATTATACTGTGATGTTTTTGCTCATAATGTGAGATAATATACATATTAAAAGGTTTAAGATTAAAAATGTTCAAATAAATTGTAATGGCTTTACAAATGTTTATTTAAGGCCTACCGTTACATTCATAAAACAATGATTAGTGTTTTGATGAACGATTTTCTCTTAACACCAACTAGAAATAAGATAATCACCTGCTAGAATAGGAACCATTTTCAACTCAATTTCTGTGTAGATCTTCAAGAGGCCCTGGGACTGGGAACACGAATGTACAGTATAAGTGTATGCAAGTGAAAATCTAACAAAGTGAAAGAGAATGTTTTACCCATAATTCAGCACAAAGCTTGCTATTCACATGGAAGAGAGAATGAAGGTCTGAGAACACCTGTGACAGAATTGTGTTTACCACCAGTTTTTCAATAGGTCACAATATAAATATGCTCTTAATACTTTTTCATTGGCAGGGGATTCAGGGGACATTCTTTTGTATTTCCAAAGTAGGTCCTGGTAGCAAGTGCAAGGATCTTCAGGGTTCAGTAGCCACGCTGATACCTGAGGGTCATGAATAATGCAGCCTGACACTAGAAGAGACAGAAAAGTTGAGGTACAAGTTACTTCAGCAGAACTACAAATGACTGGTCAAGTGAGATTTGACGCCTAGATGGTAGGGCGCCCACTCCAAGACTGGGAGGTCGCTGGTTCAACCCTCGGCCGAGTCATACCTAAGACTTACAACATTGGTTCTCATTGCCTCCCTGCTTGGCGCTCGGCATTAAGGGTTGGAATTGGGGGGTTTGGTCACCTAATGGCTTAAATGGCCGCGCTCTGTTTGGCTGCGGCTGCATCGACCTGTACAGTTTAACTGTACGGGCCAGGTGTATCGACATTTCGTTCTGTGTGCATGGTTACAAAGAATGACAATAAAAGTAAATCATATTATTCTTCTATCTACTGGAATTGGTTCTGGGCGAGCTCAGCCACCACTTTTGAAACTTCATCGCACCCGTCCACAAGCTGTAGCTTGAGGAGGAGAACAATTCCAAAATGATTCAAATAGTGTAATAAAATTTCAAATAATTTGTTCTATACGCCACTGATAGCAACCCAGTAATAATCAGAATAACTTGGTTTTTGAGACATCCGTTAAGTTCAATTGTATGTACATAGAAGTGGATTTGGTCACTTTTTATTTTTGTTTGAAATATAAGAGGTCCATAGAACCCCTAAAACTTTTAAGCACTCCAGGGCTATATGCTTGTTTGCTTTGCCTTGTTTCCAGCTGAGGTGTTGCCTGTACAATTGCAAAGCAATGCTAAGGAAATCCTTGGCTCCGTAGCACACTGTGAGAGCATTTCGTGAGAATATCCGCAGCAGAAGGTCTCTGTGACATATAAATACACAAAAACATTTATAAATACAGTGCAAAAATAGAGTAATGCAATTTGCATACCTGGTGAAAATCTGCTGGTTGAGTTCTGTAGGACAGCAGTCAAGTTTGTAATAGAGTAGACGGTTTTGGCTGAAGGACTGCTTCCCATTGCTACTTTCCACTTCATTTATAAGACATAGAAGGAAGCCACGCACTGACCCTAGAAGATCCTGTGTACTCTTGGGGAAGCACAGGTTATCATGAAAATGAGTCACATTTTGAATGAAAAATCAAATAGGGGCCTGCATATACACACACACCAGCAGTATAAAAGGTTGGAGCGCTTATCAAATATAGAAATCCACTCATGCTTACCTGTTCTGACTGTAACTGTGTGGTCCCATCTTGGAACTCTAAGGTTAGGAGAAGCACATTCGCACACGTAACATTTTCTAACATCTCCACTCTCTCGTCTGGCGTCAATGTTTCAGTGCTCTTCATTTTAGGGATTGTGGTCAGGTAGTCAAGTTTGAATTCACTAGTGAAAGCCCCATCACTGTGAATAGTAACCATTTGTTCTCCAAATCCTCGCGTGTGAGCTTCTGGTTTTGAGGCAGCTGATAGATGCCTGGCATAATGCTTCGTTGGTGTTGAACTTTCTGACTGGACCAACTTTATCTTTGTCTTTAATGTGGAGCTATTCTGGTACTGAATAACAAGAAAAATACAGTCATATTTGATCATTGGCATAAACGAACACCAGTACCAACTATAAACATCAAAGTCCAGTAGCTTGTATTGTAAATAACCTTTAAAACTTTCCAGGGAGCGTTATTACTTAGCCTGCATTGATTTCTTCATAAACCAGGGAAATAAAACACCAAGGCTTTTCATAGCAACCTTTTGGAACCCCAGCTCTTAATCATTAGAGTTCCCAATGGGCACTTACTTTGACTCTTTTCAGAGGTACTGTTTTTAAGCCCTGTTTTTTCTGTGGCCTCCCTGAAAGAGAGGTCAAATGACATTTGTAGAATAGCAGATTTAATGCACATATCAAATAACACACACTTACCTCTATTAGTATATGACACTGTCAAATCTTGCAGTGGTGCTCTTGTAGGGTTTTTGACGTCTGTTTTGGAAATGCCACTATTATCATTTGGATCCCTAATCTTGTGGTGGGTTTCCTTCCCCTCATCTTCCCAGGAGTGATTTGTCAGGGTCAAGCTGTTAAAAAGATCTTTGACTACTTCACTTTCTGTTGAAGCCTTGTCTATAGCTCCTGAAGGGATTCCATAATCAATTGTGATGTCATTGACATGATCCTTTATGCTGGGCAAGGTAAAGGTAACATAGCCCTTAACATGGGGATGGCTACAACTATTTTCTCCACACCACATAGGGTCCTTCTTGCCCATAAGCACATTTACATGTGGAGTCTGAAAGTTAGTACTTGGAGTGGAGCGTTTTTGCTCATTATCTGAGTTGTTTTTGTTGTCAAAACACTTTTTTGAGATTTCGTTCTGACTTTTGAATCCAAAATCAGCGTCCAAATACCCTGAATATATCATGGCATTGTCTATTGGCTGAGTCAAATCAACATCACGAGCATCCATTCCAGGATTAATATGAAGGACCTGTGAGCCAGTTCCACTGCTGGGAGCCAATGAAAATTATTAGAACACAAAAATGTGCTAGTATGCTGCAATTTCTCATTGTGTGCTAACCTTTCTTCCATGGTCTCTTTAAAAGCACTTGAAGCCTCAGGAACACTTTGGTAGCGGGGATGTATTGAATCAGGACCTAAATGCGAGAAATACAGTACCCTGAAATTATGTGTTTTGACATTCTGTCTTTTGCACTATGATGTCTATGCTTGCACCAATGTATATGCGGACTATTTTTGCACCATGATGACTTTGCACCAAATGCAATATTGCACAACCGTTACGATACAACGTTATCACGACAACCCTGTATGTAACATCCCACATGCTGACATTGTTGTGTAAATACCATGTAAATTATAACTATAGCCTTATTCCCCTTGTTTTATAACATTATCTTCTCTGTTCCTTTATCTTCTTGCTCATACCCTCACTATGTGTAAAACTGGAGTGTCATGCCCAATTTCGTTGTCACAATATGTTAGCCCATTTGTAACAATGACAATAAAGGTATATTCTATTCTATTCTAGATCATCAACTACTTTTTGCTCAAACCAATGCAAAAATATAGAACCAAAAAAATACAGGTAAACTGTGTTAAAAGTGGTTTAAAATACACAACATAAAGGTGTATGGCACTACATGAAAAATGTGTTGCATTTGTTAAAATAAGATTTCATTACTTGGATAACTGGGTTCATTTTCACACAGTATAACAATACAGTATTTCAAGGATTGCATCTATTCACTTAGTATAAATTAAATCTTCCATTTTGGTAGCATGTAAGGGGAAAACACACAGAAAATGTACTTCTCAGACTCTGTCAAGGCTCCTTTACATCATTACGTATTACTCTGAATGATTTGTTCTATATCAGCCAGCGGAATTTTCTACATCTCCTTCCCATCAATGGAAGGAGTAGTGGGGCTAAGTTTTTACATCTTTAGTCTGTTGGTTGAAAAATAGAAAATATCAGAGCACAATGCAGAAATTTCTCTATTGCCTGCATGTTAAGAAGAGTCACAAGGTATCTTTCATTTACAGGTAACAAAAAACACAAAACAAGAATTTGTGGATAACTAGTTCTGAAAACAGATAAAAATAAACACAATACACTTTATTAAAATCCGCCAAGAAACAAATACCAGGAACTTAATTTACACAAGACTTCAATTATGTATATTAATACATGGTTGTAGCAATGTCGTTTAACTTCAATCACAATCATTAATAATTGATCAAAATTGAAATCTTTACAGTTTTTACTGAAAGATAAACAAATTTTTGCATTAGGGAGGCAAAACGTTCATTATATTTGATAACGTTTATTGCTGTTGTCTAGTCAACTTCATTCGTTGCTCTTGGTCTTCAACAACTTTCTGCAGAAGTCTGACATCCATGTAAAAGAAGAGGTAGAGCTTCCTCTCTTGTTTGAGCAGGATATTGTGGTCCAGTTCAAAACGCTTGGTTTTGATATTTTCTGTGATTTCTTGGACACTCTTCGGTAACTGTTGCAGTAACAGTTCAGCTTCTCTGAGTTTTTCCATCAGCTCCTGTGGACAGATAATAGAATCGAAGAGGTAAAATCAGAATTTATACGTCAAGTTTTAAATCATGGCCTGATTTTGCCAGACCAAAGACCCAAATGTCATGTGGATTATTTTGTGAAGGGTAATGTGTTTCACAAAAAGATTTAACTTCTTTAATGCTTTGAATATGATTAAAAATTTAGCGGCATACACGTAGTGGCTGTCAAATTCACAATATACCGATTTGAAATGGTCCAGATAGACTGAAGCACCAGCTTCCCTCTCACTGATGCCCCCCTACATCTCTCATTTCAGTATGTGTGGGATTTTCAAATTTTAACGCTGCAAAAAAATCAATGTGTGGGTCATGACTGTAGCAATGCTTTGACACAGTGATCATGGCTCATTAAATAAAATTTAAAAAACAAAAGGAATCATGCCACAAGCTTCCTAAACAATCGAAGAGTTAGTGCTTAAAATATCCCCCAAAATACCCACTTGTGCACAGGGACTGAGAAGCTCCTGTTCAGAAATAGCAGTACGACACACTTGTTGTGTTCCTAGGACCAGCTGCTGAAACTCTGCGTTAACAGCGCCGTGAAGTGCCTCGCAGTGGTCTTGCAGTTGAGCCACTATTAAATGCTGATCCCGACAAGCTGCACCCAGCGCTACATAAGATGCCCTTAGGTTGTTTTTCAGGCCACAAGCTGCCAGCTCCAATGCTTCATACGTCTGAAAATGATCTACTCTTCCTTTGGAGGAATCGTGGTCAAGTATCTGCAGAAGTCTAAAATGAAATAAAGAATGTACAAGTAAGAAAACAGTGTTGATGCGCCACCTAAAGGAATAGTTGGTAAATTACAGTTGCCGTGCTGTGAATGGAAAACCTTTCTAGATAAGCAAGATATCAAATAAATAAATAAACGGTTTACATTTTATGAAGCGCTTTTCAAGTCACTGAAGGCCTCCGAAAGCGCTTTAAAATTTGCTTCACACTTACCCATTCACACACACACACACACTCCAATAGCAGCGACAGCTATGCAAGGCGCCTACCTGCTTATCAAGGGTCTTAGGGGTTTAGTGTCTTGCCCAAGGACACTTTGACATTTTAACCATTTAAGACATTTACAGTAAAAGTTGCCAAAATTAGTAGTTGAAGCAACACTATTTGACTGAGATAATAGATGTAACCCTCAAAATGAATAGTCTTTATTTTCATTGTGTTACCTGGTGGAAGTAGCATCCTTGCTAGTGATGATTGGGTTGGGCTTCATGTTTATTGTCAACTCAGGCTGTGCGAAGGCCTCTAATCTGAAGCACGCAGTTTCGTGTTCTTTCAGTAACCTGCCGTTAACATTGATTAGTTTGTTCTGGCACACTTCCAACTTCCTTAATTCAATCTGCTGAGCCAAGTGGAGAATGTCAAAGCAGGCCTTCTGACGGAGGAGATTATCACATACCTAAAAAGGAAATTTTGATTTCTTAAGAGTCAGATCATCAGACGTTTTTTCACAACAATTTTTGGTTGTAAAGTGCTTTAAAAGTGATAAATAGGATCAAACTATTGAAAACATAGTTGATAAAAAAAGGTATGAATGTAACAAATTAAATGACCAATTAAAAAAAAACAAAAAAGTATATCTATATGCAATTTTGTAATTAGAAAAAATTGCCATTTTACCTACCAAATTCTGTTTGGTTTTAAGATTGTTTTGCCTGACCAGTTCCAGGTCCATGTCTCTCTTCAATGCTGGCACAGTGAACAGGAAGGCAGACTTCCGAAGGCCTGGTGGAACCGGCCCACGGAGCAAATCTTTGAACTCCTGCTCCATGGTTTGCAATTCCTTTTTAGATGCCACCTCACGCACCTGAAGTGAGGCCGAATTGGCGATGCTCTGGCAGGGTGCATGATTTACCAAAATATGTGAAGCCAACACAATGAAAAGTCTGATACATTTTTTGCGTGAGGTTTACCTTGATGATGGACTTTTCACACAGCCTTTCTAACCCAGCCTTGAGGCTTTTCTCCTCTGCAGTGGCTTGCATCAACTGGTACTGTGCGACAATGTGTGCCCGTTGAACTCTGGCCATTTGAGTCTTGCTTTGCTCTCTCTGACTCTCGTCTTTATTCATCTCTTCCTCTTTATTTCTACTACAGCTGAAATCAAACATTTGAAGACGCTCTGAACAAGTCTCCACAAGCTCTTCAAAGAAATGTTTCCGGGTGAAAGCAGAGAGAGTTTCGGTGTTCAGTTTCTCTTGTTGCAGATATGGATTAAGTGAGAGAAGAGCAAGCAAATGTTTGTCCCTTCTCCTGGTGGATGTGTAAGCAGCTGCCGGCTGATTGGAGAGGTGCAATACCAGTTCGCCAACAGTGTCTGTGAGGCTTTGGAGCTTCGTGTTAGTGTTGCTGTTTTCAGCTCCAAGTAACGCTTTAGTCTCCCTTAGCTGGGAGACAGTACACTCGAGTTCAGCAGCTAATCGACAGTCTACATCCGCGCGTGACGCAACCACAGCTGTAAGTGTCTTGAAATGTTGCTGCTTCAGTAATTTCTCCTTACTGAGAGCCTGAAGCTCTGCTTCCAAATCTTCTACAGTCACACCATCCTCAGTTGTACAGCTCTCTTCAGATGGTCCAACAGTTTTAAGTAGCTTGACTAAATCTGCTTCAGCCAGAATGGGGTTGCCGGACTTCTGGAGGTCCTGATACGCGTGCACTTCCTCTTTGGTCAAAACATTATTACGATTTAGGTTTCGACACACAAAATTCAAGAAGAGAAGGTTTTCAGGGAGTGTGTGGAATAACCAGTCGAACTCTGAGGCCTTCATTGAGGATGCATCCGGATAGCCCAGGCATGCCATTGCCTCCACAAACTGTCGACCGTTTAACATGACGTCAGGGTTGTTTCACGGCTGGTGAGGGAGGGGAGATTTCTGTGAAAATAAACGTGACAAGCCTTGTCAACTACTGTTATGTGACAAACTGTATTCAATGCCATTTTCTGTTCAATCTGCATTGTCATACCCATCAACATCAGCCAATTGCTCCCCTAATTTTGGTTGCAACTCCCCTTAATGAGCATTAATAAACCTTACAAACACAACGCTGTAAATATGTATTCACGGCAAGACAGACTGTGTATAAAACAAAGACATTTTGTGAAAACACGTTTATTTTGGTTAACCAAATACTCGTATATGCCTGGATAACATTTACCAGTTCACCGCGACAATATTAGCAATTGACAATTACATTGTCGTTTGCTACAAGTGACCGAGACAATCCGGATTTAAGCAGATATGGGTAAATCGCGATTGATCTAACGAAAAAAAACCCAAGTTTAAAAAATATTTCTAAAAAAAAAAAAAAAAAGTAGAAAAGTAATAAAAGTCCTGAAAAAAATCGTGCGGCGCACACTATTTGAAACATTCAAAAAGCAGATAAAATACTGGGACTCATATAAGTTGACAGCTATGCATTGTCAATCGAGCACTTCTATTAACAACTACGTTGCCCCCCAAAAAATAAAACGTTCTGACACATGGTCTTGTTATACAGACATTTAATTTCAGTATTAAGCATGCATGCTCATCCAAGGTTTCCCAAAAAAGAATAACATACATGGGTGTATGTCGTAAAAATGTTTTCAAAAGCTACTGTTACCTTTTGCAAATGGCAGTTGAGATCGGCTTCCACTGAATTGATTAATTTATCTGATTCACACCACGTTAACTAACGATTTACTGGTGACGGTAACATCGATGTGCCGCTTGTTACGAGCTTTCAGTCCAAGTGAGTAAATAAAAGTAATCGGATTCAAAATTGCGTATTCGCAAGGCGTCGGGTTAGCAAGTAGCCACTTGAAGCGCGCCTTGAAAATTGAACCTCTTTGCATCATCAAGATGGGACGTTTTCGACGGATGACGCAGATGCTTTCGACCAATTGCATGCGAGCTAAACATTTTCTGCTCGTGTTTCTCTCATTCCACCCCCTCGGGTAAAATTTTATCAGAACAGTCCTCAAGTCTGAACTCGCATCGTTTTCTCACAACGGTCGATAAGAACCGGTAAGGAAAAATAAATGAATATCAAAAGGGATTTTGATAAGATTAGGTTTCATGGTTACTTTTAGATAGAAAAAAGGAACATGTAATCTTTACTGTTCGATACCCGCCTGCTAAACATCCTTTATGGAAATTTTTGATTTGCTAGAAAGTAGCTCAAAACCACATCCAGCCTACAAAATTATGCCTCGTGCGACATTGAAGCATTAAATGTAATCTATGGGTGTACAGACTTTAGTTTTCCACAAGGACCAGATCATTCTTTGGTTTGGAATGAATAAGTCAATGAAACGATTATCCTACTAGTCTTTGTAAAGTCGCTTACATATAAAATAACTAGTAAATAACTTGATGATCATTACAAATGCTCAATTTTCAGACAGTTCAGGGTTTCATGGATAATCCAAACCACAAACCCGTTAGGTTACTATGATACGATTGGCATGGCAGTATTGTATTGTGAAATTTAAAACTATTGCGTACATGTCGTTGTTGTTTTCCTGCAGGTGCCAGTTGACTCAAAAAAATAATCATGGTTCAAGCTAAGACATGGGTCCTGTCCAAGCATTTTCACGGCTTTCCCAAGGAAAGCGACTTTGAACTCAGATTGGAGGACCTTCCAGAACTTAAAGATGGACGTAAGAAAATCACGAAACGGGTTTTAAAATAAACAGTTTTGCTTGGGTGTCTCTTATCTTGGCTTTGTTTCAGAGGTGCTTTTGGAGGCGTTGTTTCTAAGTGTTGACCCTTATATGAGGTGGGTTATAAATACTTTCAAAACTATGAACTATGTGAGTTTAGATTCTGGCATCCCCCTTACTGGATTGTTATTTATTTCAGGATTCTTTTTAATCATTTCAAATTCCCATGATCTAAATATTATGTATTGTATTATATTTATTTATTAAGGCCTTTTTGGGGGAAAAAGTCCAAGATAGTAGTCAGTAAAAGAAATACACATTTTCAATTGCAATTTTTGCGTGAGAAATAAATTGTAGTATTGATGTGACTTCGTTTCTCCTCAGGCCTTTTAGCCGCATTCGCATGAAAGAAGGAGATGTGATGATTGGAACTCAAGTTGCCAAGTAAGGAACAGAAACGTTGCGAGGAGAGCACATGTGCTTTGCAGTAGAACGGAGAAACAAACAGGCTGACTCATTTGGATGGAATTGGAGTGTTTTGGATTAGGCACTCACATTGATTTTCCAGTCTTCAAAGTTGCCTCTACTTTGATGTCGTGTAGAGTGATCCAGAGCAAAAACAATGCGTTTCCTGTCGGGACCCACGTTGTTGGACGCAGCGGGTGGAGAACACACACCGTGTCAGATGGGTCCGACCTGGTCCCAGTTATGTGCGACTGGCCTCAGGATGTCCCTCTATCCTTGGCCCTGGGCACGGTTGGCATGCCTGGGTAAGGAACATATCACGTTTCTACTGAACATCAAATGGTTTTTAAACATCTTGGTAAACAAAAGATCTTGACAATAAGAATGTTTTTTTATATTCTAAATTTATAATATATTGAACAAACGTGTAAAAGTCTGATCTTCTGTCGTCCTTACCTATTGCACTTCTTTGATATCACCAGGTTGACGGCTTTGTACGGAATCGAGGAAGTCCTGGAGCTGAAAACGGGCGAGACCTTGTTGGTGAACGCGGCAGCGGGGGCAGTGGGCTCAGTGGTGGGGCAGATCGCCAAAATGAAAGGCTGCAGAGTGGTGGGTTCAGCGGGGACGGACGCCAAAGTGGCCTTCCTCAAAGAGCTTGGCTTTGACGAGGCCTTCAACTACAAAACGGTGGCCTCCCTGGAGGAAACGCTGAGGAAGGCTTCCCCCAACGGCTACGACTGCTTTTTCGAAAATGTGAGCAAAACCCTTAGATATTTTTCCTTGCCTTTTGCACTGATTTTTATGATCCTTCTTAAGGTGGGAGGCCCCTTTTCAACGGTTGCCATTTCACAGATGAATGATTTTGGAAGAATAGCTGTGTGTGGAAGTATAGCCTCATACAATGACATTGAGGCCCAAAAAGGTACATACTCACCTCCTTTCACATTCACTTGAACAAGTGCCAAATGATACCTGGCACGGCTTACGTGGACAGATCAATTTTTTAAATTTATCAAAGTGCAACATGGTTCATAAATTTTCTAATGTACATTTGTACAAATCAATATGTTGCATTTATTTGTATTTTTTTTGATAAATTCCTTTTTAATTATTCAAGTACTTTTTTGCATTCAGGAAAATAAGTGTAAATTGTCATGTTCAAATAAATGATTACTGTGTTTGAACATTTTCTTTAAATCAATATTTGTCGTAATTGCTTAATTGGAAATGATCATTTCAATTTTTAACTATTATAATTTTCATCAGTGAAAAACAATTCTATTATTCAGTGATATAAATTGATATCTGAATTTAAGGTACCCTATTTCTGCAAACCAGCTTAATTCAGGGTTTGTAAGGGTGCCTGGAATCCTCAAATCCTTGATTTTTATTGTTGTTTTTAAGAATTGAAAAGTGCTTGCATTTTGGGAGAAGTGCTTGTGAATGCTTGAAATAGTTGCCTTGTTTCTCAACAAGTCTTCTTAAAAATGACAGACACTGCTCTCTTGTGGCTTTGCCATTGCATGTCTTCTCTCATGGTTAACTGCATATGGCATTGCCCTATGAAGCATCATCGTGCCCAAGAGGACAGGTGCATGCTACACCTAAACAGGGGCACTACAAAATGTGTATTAGTGAAAGGATTACATATCAATTATGGAAATTATGAATCTTGCAAAAAAAATGAAGATAGTGTTTCCCAGTGGTAAATTGTAATAGGAAGCACTTTCTGCAACCCAAAATGTAAGCTACATTTTACCTTCATTTACTCAGTATCTATATAGGTAGGAGATTTGTCTCGAAAATATTTACACAGGTATTGATCAAATCCAAAAATACATTTGCAATCTACTCAAGATCTAAAAACCATTTGTCCTGACTCCTTATAAATGGACACGCAATATTAAAGGTTGCATATGTAAATCGCAGATGTGTTTGTGATCCTGCTAAGGGTTCCTTTATTTAATGATACTGGAGAAGTTGAAAAAGTGACTTTGAACGTTCTTCAAAAATGCTTGAATTTGGCCACGAAAAAAGTCTATGAGCCCTGTATATTAATGAAAAAATGGGACAGAAACCTAGCCCAGTGTAGCAGAATCAAGAATAAAGTGTAAATAATGTGGTTTGTGGGCCCTGCATATATTGTCTGCTTATTAACAGTGATTCTGAGCTTGAATCTGTCTTTCCAAACAGGCTCATATCCTCAAATGACCATGATCATCAAACAGCTCAAGATAGAGGGATTCATGCAAAGCAGATGGGAACAGAAACACCCGCAGTCACTCAAGAGGCTTATGGGCTGGTTGAAAGAAGTCTGTCGCTAAAATAAAAGTTGCATTTCAATTTCCTGGCATTCATCCTCCTCCGGAAATAATCATTGATTTTTGTTTCTGTCTTGCAGGGTAAACTGCATAGCCGCGAGCACGTCACCAAAGGCTTTGAAAACATGCCAGCTGCTTTCATGGGAATGCTGCGAGGAGAAAACACTGGCAAGGCTATAGTGGCCGTCTGATACGAAATCTGTCAAATGCAACACAATAATTACAGCATCAGGTTTTTGTTGCTGTTGACGTTTGCTTTTCAAATGTGTTGAAAATTTAAAAATGAATGAATCATAGGTAAAGTTTGCAAAGTCTTTGCGTAACACGTAGTTTTGTACCCTCAAGTCTTTTTTTGATATGAAGCTTGGCACACCTACAATGACAATAAAAAGTATACACACCCAAGGTTGTTCAGAGGCCACATTTGTGTGACATGTTAATTAGGAGAAAAAAACTGGTCACAAAAACACATTTAAAAACGTTTTTCACCACTTTAAGGATTCTTATTGCTAAAAAGTATCGATAATAAAAGGCTTATCAAGTTAAACATTTTAGTTAAGTGGAGCAACACTAGTGTTATGTCTTGTCGCCTTATTCATACAGAAAAACTATGATGTTTTTAAAAAAATATTTTGCATAAACACTTGCAATTTCCTTGTAATGTGGGAACTAGTTTTACAGTAAAATGAGAATAAGTAGGTTTTGGGGGATATTTCCTAAAAGGTATGCCCCTACGTATTGCAGTTTTATGTATAATTTTCAATTACATCACTTGGACAAATAAATAATTCCCAAATTTGAAATACCGGAGATTATAAAAGCTGCAATTAGGTTGGGGGTTTCTGCTTAAATGGACTAGTATTCTGTTGCTTGTCATTTTAGGCTGCTTTGAATCCCTACAGGAGGAGGAGATGAGAGCCTCGTCACCCTGGTTACCAAAAATGCTATTCATTAAGATAATCCTCTTGTTTGTGTGGTTGTACGGGCAACGCTGATATGTATAGAGATGTCCCTGTATCTGATGGAAAAGCTAGTAGGATTTGTTTGGAAATACTATACAATTCAATGTTTGGTTTTACATCTTTTGGGACATTAGCATAACTCCATAACAATTGAATTTCCTGCACTTTCCAGAAGTTCACAAAGACGCATTTTTGAAAAAACTGGTAAAGTTTTGCAAAGGATATAACTGATTTGGAAATGTGGTCTTGTGGATTTTTTTTTTCTTTTTCAAAATGATGCACCCTGAATCTGTAGGTGTTGCAGTACTTACACCCCATTGAAACAAACAACATCTGACAAAACCAATTAGTTACAGAACAACTAGTATGTGCTGAGTGGTTGATCACTCGTATCAGTCACATTTGTCAAACTAATGGCCCACAGACTAAATATGGCCTGCCACTTCATTCAATGTGGCCCTTGAGACAATGCAGAGGAGGACAAAAAAGAATGAGCTAAACAATGATCTGTAGTTTTAAATATGTCCACTGGGTGTTGCCAAAGCCAGGTGCCAGTTGCAAGACACCCACTAAAGCTGTATAGGCTAACAGACATTAATCAACCAGAGAACATTAGGAACACAATCCTGTTATTTTACTTAATATAAATTGCACAAACACCCTATTAAAGGTAACAATAAAAATATAAAATTGAAAAAAATAGCACCTGGGTGTATTTGCCGGAGTTAAAAGAAGCTTTAGCTCCTTTCTATAACAGATATGAAATCTTCAAGCAATGTTCCCATATTCAGGCAAACACTTTCATTAAAAAAAGCAGAAAGATTTTTAACAAAACATCAAATTGTCCCTAGGTGTGAATGAGTGAGCGAGTTGTCTGTCCCTGTGTGCCCTGCGATTGGCTGGCAACCAGTTCAGGGTGTCCACTGCCCGGAGATGGCTGGGATGGGCTCCAGCCCCCCCCCCGCGACCCTAATGAGGATAAGCGGTACGGCTGATGAGATCAAATCAATCATTTAAATGAGTGTTTGTATGCTATTTTTGTGATTTTTCCAGTCTGCATGAGTTTCCCAGAGTTAAATAAACTTGTTCAAATGTGTTTTTGAGTGTTTTTAAGAAAAAAAAAATGTACATTGAGGAAAATAAATCCTCAATTATCATTTTACGATCAAATCTTACACCCCTGAACCATAATTGAATTATGAGCCTCTGAACAGACCCCCAGCCCTCAATCTAAGGCGCACATTCTATGTAGTTAATTTTCTAGTCCGGTGTCCTGGAATTTCTTCCTACCCATTGAGACTTCCTACCAATGCCCACTGCACGTGCACATGCATACGCACAATGCTCACAGAGATTTGACGGGAAATTTGCACGTTTTTGTCCTTTGAGGGCAATAAGTACATACGATTTTGATTTAGTCTTATTTGAATCGTTAACTGCTTCAAAATGTGGTTGAGTTACGTATCTTTTAAGCTTGATGTGTTTTTCTGTGGTAGCTTTCTAGCTGTGTTTGTTGACAATGGCAATCTCAAAACACATGTATGCATGCCAACCCTTGTTTGATATCATCAATACAAGTTAAGCAATTCAGAGTTTCAGTGTTGCAAGTTTTACTTGATTATAAGGAAAAAAAATTGCTGCTTTCAGGTCAGCCCAAGGTACCAAGGTAGGACTTGTGATGTACTTCTTGGGTCGAATCCCTGAAGCGTGTGCCGAGTAATTTAGTTGAGTGGTTCGGAAACGGCAAAGAAGCAAGGATTCACCTTAACTTTACCTGTGTCCAAAAACTTTCAAAACAATGTCTGACATTGTAGGTTTAGAAAAATATTAAAACACACTTTATATTCCCTTCTTATTTTACATATTCATGTTAAAACAAATTATATATACATAGACACATACATACATAAATACATGTACTGAATATATACATATATATTGTATTCAGAAAATGATACTTTATACACCCCATTTTTCTATTGCATGCACCCAGCATGTTATACATAATTCTGCTCACATGATAGCATTATCAAGCAAAAGATTCATTTCAAAGCCTCTATGTATGAAACATTTGCCTGCTGGGCTTCACTGCTAATGGGGCTTCATATTGCCATACCTGATGGTAGGACGGTTTGCAGAACACCGGCCCCCATGAGGATGTTTTTTCTTCCATGTGGCCCCCAAGCTAAAATTAGTTTTGCCATTACAGTACAGTACTACCTTTCCCTTACCGTATTAGACTTTTATTTTTGAATGCAACACGACTTCCTTCCAGTGATGTAGGGAGCTTGGCGGAGGGAGGAGTATCTTTCGAAGCAACCGCCTTGCCTGCGCAGAAACTCTGTCATTTTCCATTTCCCCGTCTGGCGTCTTGCAGAAACGAGTGGATTTTTCCTCGGACAACAGTCACCATGGTTGTGGTCGTCATTGAAACCCTGGTAAGTTGGCCTTTTTTGTCTCAAAAAGTATAGTAACCCGACTTTTGCACGGCACATGCTCAAAATATCATTCGCTTGCATGTATACATATTGTTCCCAACACTTTCCTCTCCTATGACCACGCATTCATTTTCCAAACCGCTTATTAACTCAATAGTAGTCGCAATTCGCGACGTAGAAGACTCGTCCAATTAAAGTACGATAGTAGTAATCTTGACCGCGAAATGACGTACCTACAAAACGTATTTTTTGGCATGAAATGAGAATAATGCGAATTTCAGAAACTATGTGGATAAAAATCGAAATGTTAGGCGCAGCTTGGTGTGTTAGCGGAGTCAACTCATGGGAGTGACTCAAACTGTGGGGCCAAGCCCGTTTTGTGGAGCTAATGCTAAAGCTAACGTTGAAGCTATTGTCACCGGTCGAAGCAGGTGGCATATCACGCCAAGATTTGCGGCTCTTACTATAGAAACCAAATTATCAGTGGACATTAACAGTTAATTTGGACTGTTATTTCACATTTGGTCGTAAAGAAATTTGATTGAAAATATTACAGCACGTTGAGTAGGAAGGTGGTGTATACTGTATCTACTATTTCAAATACATATTTCGTCAATAATACAGAAATTATAATTGATTTGCTACTGTGTCAAAACTTACCCTAATTGTTTACTTTTCTTTATTTTGTCTCGGTTAAACGTCTCATGAGCAAAACGCTCTTCAACGACGAGAAATTTTCTTTCAATTAAACTGGAAAAAGTTCATCACCGCCTGCTGAGTCATGCCGCGTTCGGGGTCAGCGGGCGAAATGGACTTTACAACTTTGCTTTTTATAACTTAACATCCATTGTCAAAGTATTTAGACTTTTTGGGAACACATAATGACAAATACCCTAAAATCGATAAATTGTTTGGAAACTGCAGTGTCTTGACTTAATTTGGAAAATTGCTGCTTAATGTCATTCCATGACTGTTCTGATGCACTAACAACTTGGGCCAGTCTTCCAAGCCCTTCATTACTTTTCTTTTCTATTCTAACATTCTTTTTATTCTTATTTGTTTCTCTTTTAACCCTCGTGCCCTCATTTTTAGGAACATTTTTTTCTTTTCATCTTTTTTACACCCTTTTTAAATATATATTTTTTTTTCTACCCTTGGGAGCAATATAGAAACAGTCGTAACATATAGAGTTAAGTAAAATACAATTTAGAGCGGATATTGTAAACCATGCTCACAAGGTTTACAATATCAATGCCAATAAAGCTAATTCGAATCGTAATTTATTCTGTTCCTCCATTCTAGGAACAGTTTGAAGGTTACCTGCAAAACAGCAAGGACAAGCTGATTGTGGTGGATTTCACAGCAGTTTGGTGTGGACCTTGTAAAATGATCGGCCCGATTTTTGAAGTGAGTTGATGATGGTTCCTGCCATGGTTATGGGGGGTGAAGTTGCGCTCATCCTCCGTTTGATGTTGTGTGGAACAATGGTGAAATAAAATCTCATGTGTTAAATCCCTTGCAGGAAGAGTCAACAAACCCGGACAACGCCGATGTGATTTTCCTCAAAGTTGACGTCGATAATTGTGAGGTATTGGAACCCCTGCTTGCTTAGAAACTGGCATGTTAATAATATTTATCTTCAACATTTAACTCATACAGTGACATAACGTGTGAATACGTTTTCAGAAGGATTGTCCCTGAGTGCCAAAACCTAAAAATACGTGTCAAAGTCAGCTTTGTCAATTCTGCAGCAAAAACAGAATTGAAATTGCGTTTCTTTCAGCCCTCAGTGTCCAGAAAAGAAAAAAAAACAGGATTCTAGGACACACTACACTAAGACACACACATAAGTCATAAAGTGCCAAGTGGTACCTTGTAAACAAGAAGTGTGTCTTGGTTGTTTTTTTTCAAAGAGTTGTTATTAAGGGTTTGGTGCAGCTCATCAGTAAGTATCAAGCCTCTAGGAATTATTTCAGTATGATAAATCACCATTAGATGACAGGTGTAGATTTGATCAGATTTCTGTCTACACATTTAGGGAGCCCCCACTTTCCAGCGTTGCTTCCTGCATCCGGCAATAGAGTATGTGTAGGCAGCCATCGTGTAGGTGTAGTAAAGCAGTGTGGTGAGAAAATCAAACATATGGATAAGGACAGACAATTTAAAGGTTTTTTTTTTTTTTAGTATGGTCAGAGGTGGATGACCATTTTCTTGGAAATGAGTATTTTCAAAAAGCTTAGCCATGTTCAACTGTTGTTAACTAGTTAATGGTAAGATAAGGGTTTACACTTTCTTTTAATACATCCTATGCCTATATAGCGACAGGACTAAATATTCGGTCCGTCTTCAGAAATGAGTCAAAATGGCAATAATTGGCTGGAATCGGCTCTTCCAATTTGAGAAAAACGTTTGGAAAATAAGTTAAACAATTCGTTAAACATCATTTGTTATCACATTTTGTTTTGGACGGAAGCAAATGAAAGTAAGAGTTGCCACCTGAACTGACGTCTACTTGTGCATTTCAGGATATCAGCGCTAAATGCGAGATTAGCTGCATGCCCACTTTCCACTTCTACAGAAACGGAGAAAAGGTAACTTGTGTATAACATTTTTGTGTAATTTTGTCAAGAACCATTGTGTAGTTCTTATATAAAAACATGTGTTTTCTATATGTTACTTTGATTTTTTTTTTTTTAACAGATCGACGTGTTCTCTGGGGCTAATGCAGATAAACTAAAGGCCTTGATCAAGACTCACATTAAAAAACAATAACCCTCTTTATTCCACCCAACATCTTTCCTGTTAATTTAGTGTACGTCATGAGTGTTTGATCAGCTGAAAATAAAGTCAGTTCAATGAAACATTGGCTTGAGTGTGTCAGAAATCATTTTCTGTGTGTTTTCATGAATGCATAACACCCACTAAGTGTGCAAAGCATATGGTAAACAGCCATTTATGCTTTAATTAAAAAAATTAAAGTTAGTTTACATACACTGGACAAACACATCCACCATTTTTACAAGTATATAGCAGCATATGTTCAAAAGTATTGTTGTTTCTTTATACGAAAAAATACAGCTTTAATTTACAAAATGTTTTTTGCGTTGATGGAGATGGTTCGTACGGAAGATGCTTTCCAAACAGGCACGGGTGGAACAATTAGAAGTGAAAGTATCCTGATCTCCTTTTCCTTCAAAGACAAGACAATCTTTTTTAGGATTTGACTGCAAAAAATAACACACTGCTTATGTATTGTGATTTAAAGTTGGCTTTCATGCGCTAGAAGTCGCATTGTTTGTAGTTAACCGTTAAACCAAAACCAAGGCATTGTTAAAAACAACGTGTCACCTGGAGCAGTCGTGTCCAATCCATCCTGGACTACAGTGACACCTGTTGGGCCTGATGCACCTACCTCCGTTTAGGCAGGGTGATGAACACACGGCTGGAATTGCACAAAAAAGATATGAAAACGCGTGACTCCATCTCCAAGCCGACGGTCGCTTACCACTGTGACAGCGGCTGCCAGTCCACCCGGTGGGACAGTCGCACTGGTAGGGAGCCGTGCAGCGCCCTCCATTCAAGCATGGCAGGATGCAGATGGCTGGCGGAAAAAGTAGACATAGCCTTTTATATTAGGTTCTTCCTACATTAGAACATATCCATTTGCCATTTATTTTTTAGTCTGCAGTAAAGTGCAGAGACCAGCTTGGTGGCCTCTGGGTAGGGTGCCCGCCCAGAGACTGGGCGATCGCTATTTACTGCCTTGGCCGAGTCATTGCCAAGACTTAAACCATCATTGGTAACTCTTGGCTCCCTGCTTGGCGCTCTAAACATGAAGGGGTGGAATTGGAGGGGGTTTGATCACCTAATGACTCCCCAAAATAGGTGTTGCGACACATTGGTTGGATAGGACTATCACAATTACATGTGTATATGGGATGTTTAATCAGGGATGAGGTCAGGAAAAAGAAAAGATCAGCAGTGACATGCAGTGTCATCAAGGTAATCGAAAATATGTTAAATTGTTACATTTATTCAGCGTTAAAGTTCTATTTCATTAAACTGCACCAGTTTTGGATTTCCTTTTTCAATATTGCAGAATTATTTCGTGGAACCTATTACTGTGCTGAGCGTTTGCAGATGCAGAGTAAGGCATTCAGTTCTTTTGCCTCGTGATAGAGGGAAACCATGTGAGCAAGGATTCAGATTTGGCGCACAACTCTGCACCAAACAATAGAATTAGTGCTAGTATTAGCAAGGAAACAGCTGGTCAAGTCTTCCAGTATTTTGTTTTTGTATTTGCATTGAATTTTTTTCATAAAGGAAGATTACCTATGGGTGCATTTATTCAATAGCAGCAGCACATTTACAGTTGGACCTCGCTACTTCGTGGGACCTCGCTTCTTCGCGGTTCCACGTTTGCGGGTTCAGAGCTTCGCGGGTCTAAAAAATAATGAAATATATATATATATATATTCTTTTTTTTAAGTATTTTTGAAGGGGCGTCACTACTTCGCGGTTCCACGTTCGCGGGTCTAAAAAATAATAATAAAATAAAATAATTAAAAAAGAAAAACATTTTAAGCATTTTTGAAGGGGCGTCGCTACTTTGCGGATTTTAACTTTTCGCGGGTGGTATTGGTCCCCATTAACCGCGATAACCGAGGGATTACTGTGATTGTTTTTTTTTGCTACTGTTTATATATTACTTTCTTGCTCTGTCAATTAAATGCATACATACCTGCCAACACCGCTTTTCGCCTCTTGAAAAGATAATCACTTTTTTTCAAGTTTGAACAACAAAACAAATTGTTACTCAAAATGAGTATTTTAGTTTACAGCTCCATTATTAAGTCTTTTGTCAGTGAATAAACCGCTCCAACAATTGCATTTGATTTCCATCCATTCATCCATTATCTGCACCGCTTATCCTCAGTAGGATCGCGGGGGTGCTGGAGCCCATCCCAGTTATCTTCGGGCAGGGGACACCCTGAACTGGTTGCCAGCCAGTCGCAGGGTACACCGAGACAGACAAATCACTCGCTCATTCACACCTAGGAATAACTTGGACCAGCCAATTAACCTGACATGCATGTTTTTGGAATGTGGAAGGAAACCGAAGTGCCCGGTGGAAACCCACGCAAGCACAGAGAGAACATGCAAACTCCACACAGGAAGGTTTGATCCCATGACCTCAGAACTGTGCCACACATGCGCTAACCACTGCGCTGTCGTGCTGCCCGCATTTGATTTCTGTTTTGGTAAAAGTTTGCCACTTCCTGATCAAGACAAACACATGTTGTTTGTTTTAATATAATGGAAACAAATTGTGTCTGCGCCTAAAAATAGATTGCGTGATAAAATCTATTATTCTTTTTAATGTCAAAAGGTATGCAAATGTATACAAATGTTGAATAAGATGTAGGTTCATTAATTTGGAAACATTACAGTGCCTCAACAGAGACAAACCTCACCGTACGTCACTGCTTTTCAGTCCCCAGCACACAAGCAAAAACTTAATGGTAGAATGTTTAATCCTAAAGCCTCTTGGTAGCAAGTGAAAAAGAAGCTCTGCGGCTAAACGATCAAAAATTTCTACTAACGGAGGAGAAACATTTTCATGGCTCCAACAAATAGGGATGGTGTATAGAATTTTTTTCCCAGTTTGTTGTAAAATTAGTTTACTAGAGACAGTTGCATTTAGAACGTTCTTTCATTTACTCCATGAAATTTTCCTTTCTCAATTAGGGAGCGTATCAAATGTAGAACATAAAATATTGCTTCACGGACTTTGAGTTTTGTATAAGTTGCAAGTAAGGAAAAAAATGTCAGAAATGTGTGCTACTCACGTTCCTGACAAAGCCGGCCCATCCATCCTTCTGGGCAGGCACAAGTGTTTGGCCTTTGACATGTACCCCCATTTTGACACGGCAGCCAACACAAAGCTGAGACACCAAACACAATAGGGCCAGGTAAGAATTCAAGTGGGAACTTTCACCTATTTTCTTTCATACCCTAAAGTCGACAGCACTCCCATAAAAAATATAACCTTTTCTTCCAATTTGCTCATTTCACAGCCTACCTCAAATCAATCACTCTCGCAAAACACAAACTGAATTGTGGATTTAAAAACCAGTTTATCCAGCTACATTCCTCTACTGGGGAGCCTTGCCTTTTCACGATTTATCAAATGCAATCTCTTTAGATATAGACAGGGTTGGGTAGGGTTACTTTAACTTGATTACGTTCAATTACTTTTGGATTACTCCAATACCAAATATGCTAATAAAAGACAAAAGAAACTCAATTTGAATAAAATTACTACATTTTGTGCAGGCTTGGGGAGTAATGGAATACATGGAACAGTAAAAAGGATGTTGGCAAGCTGTTTGGATTTATTTTCATTTTGTTTCTGTCGCATTTTATGTTAGTTTTGCCGGATATCAAAGAGATCAAAGCCAGGAGAGAAAGCTTACCATGTGTTGTGAGTCATAAGTTTATTCATATTTAGTTTCTTTTGTCTTTTATTAGCATATTTGGTATTGGGAGTAATCAAAAAGTAATTGAAAGTAATCAAGTTAAAGTAACCCTACCCAACCCTGGATATAAAGTAATCCCTTCCTATAACTCTGTTCACGTTTTACAGTCTCCCTACTTTACAGATTTGTATCATGCTTTCTGTTATGCAATTTAATAGGTAAAAAAATCCCTTAGAGAGCAGGTATTGGTAGGAAATAAATAATTATTTACAGGTACAGTATACAGAAAATATGCATTACACATGGTAGCTCTTACTGTAGTCTTAATTTCATGCACTGTTATAGTCCGGTGCACCTTATGTATGATAAATATATTACAAAAGACTTTTGGTTGGGGGCATCTTGTAATCCAGTGCAGGAAATAAGGTATATCTTGAGGAAATCTCTCTTATTTGGGATTTTCACCTATGGTCAAGAAGGTACACTCATGATAAACCGGGATTCACTGACTACATGCATATCAAAGAGAGTTATACATGTGGCCATAAACCCGGGCAAAAGTGGGCATCCCTTCTCACCCGCCCATTATTAACATCTACCTCTGCATGTGGGAGGCGGCGTCCAGCTGCCATTCTCCAAACAGTGGCTCCTTCCATTACCCTCCATGGCGAAGCCGGCAAAACACGAGTACGCGGCCACGTCCCCGAACTGGAACACCGCCCCCCGCACCACCCCGTGGGCCACGTGGAGTGGGGGGCCACAGGACACCCCTGAGATGGAACGACCCACCAGTTACTAATCACCACAGTTGGCCTGCTCTTTCTTCACAAAAATTATAAATAATTTAAGAAATTTTATTTTTTTGGCTCCAATTAGAATATGTTTCCAAAGCATACCTGTCAACCTCAGCCAATTGCTCCCCCTTATTAATGATTACATTTCTTCTGATAAGAAATGATAAACCTTATGAACACAAAGTGGCTTCTATTCACTCACAGCAAAACAGGCTATGTAGATCAACGCGCGAATATTAGGGATTTACGATGAAGAACGTGCACAATTAGAAATGATCCAAAAAAACAAACATACAAAATACAGAGAATATGTATTCGTTGACAGGTACGATCTAAATATTTTTTGTTTTCATTAATTCGCCTGAATCTTAAACTGGAATTCAAAACATCAACAATGCATGCAGTAGGGAGATTGAAATAATATGCAAGCTGACCACACTTGAGCTAGAATAGAGGTGTATCTGACAATAGTCGCCATGGAAGCGGATAATTACATGTCGTGATAGTGTTTGATGCAGATGCAAGTGGTTCAGATCAAAGCATAGGTGAAAATCCGCAATAAAGATATAAGAAAGCAGAGGGGCATTCAATTAGGCCCCTTCTCCTTTGGGCAATTCCACCAAAAATACTGTTTTACCTTTTTAAAATCTGAGCTTAGAACCATTGCTAGATGTCGCTTGATATTTAGAGAAAAAATATACAGGAAATGTTCAGATCTAAGGTTCAGGGCATAGGATTTTTCAGAGAAAACTCTTCAATTCAACGTTGTTAATTAGAATCCGAAGTAGAACTGCCGCAAAGTCACTCCTTTATGGCATTGGCCAAACTGCAAACTCCTAATTGGTCGACACCTCATTAAATTGATGACTGCAATTCCGTTTTTTTTTTGTCTTAGAGTCAAAACATACATCAACGTACTTTCACAGACAGTGCTGATGGAGTTCCAGGTCTGGTCTGGCCTGCATGTGATGCTGCCGCCCCCTCTTGTCTGCTGGCCTTTAGGGCAGCTCACTTGCACAGACTGGCCCACGTAAAACTTGCGGGTTTCTGTCTTGCTGTCCTGCCACCCCGGAGGAGTTGGACAAATTTTGGCTGTGTACGAAGTAAAATAAGAGACCTTAACATTGGTTGTGTTTTGCGTTGGTTGGCAACTTTCTCACGTTGGCAAGTGGGGAAGGTGGCGCTCCAGCTGTTGCTCCCCAAGCAAATGACCAGGGCATCGCCTACCAGGCTGTATCCTTTATGGCAGGAGAACGCCACGGCACGGCCAGTAGTCAGGTTGTGTTCTTGAACTTTGCCATGCAGAATCTGCTTGGGATTTTCACAGTCCCGAGTCACTGAAACCAAACATTCAGAACATCAGCATAGTTATGCCAGTAGCTCGCAATGGCATACATCAATCCTGTTTTTAAAATTGAGGGTTTGAAGCATCCCAGCTTGATTTTAGCACAGTCATTGGTGAAGTATCTCTATTCAAGTTTTAAAAAGTGCACAGCAGCACCAATGACACAGACAGTTTCAGGTTGTTTTGCTTGCATCAGTCATTTGGCAGACCAGAAATGAAAGGAGCTGCTTCGAATGGCCAAATTTGTGTGATCACACCCACAGCAGTGCAGCCTATATTGTCATAGGTCCACCAGGCTTTTTACGAAAGTATCAAAGTAAGGAGGAGGCAGGATTCACACCAATCCCCAAAAACAGATTTATTAGATTTATTGACAAGCACTTCACCCAAAATTAAAGCAATTTTCACTTCAAGGAAACACAGTATTAAAATTCAAGCTTTTTCTAGGATTTCAAGTACCCGTACGAACCCTGCTTTTTTTAGGATCACAATTTTTTAATCTAAATTTGGATTTCATGGGTCCAACAATGCAGTGCGTGTTGGGTTTTGTCGGTTACCTTCACAGGAAGGTACGGGCAGACTCCACGTGCCGTTGACCAGACAGACAATCACTGTCGGGCCAATCGGCCGTAGGCCGACGTGGCACGTGTAGCTGGCATTGTGAAGGTACGTTTGTCCCGTGGCCTGCACTGTTGCGTTCTTGACCGTCGGGGGCGGCCCGCAAGACTGTGCTAGGGAGACGACGCACGCCCGCATGAACAAAGCATTGGGTCCCACAACTTTGCGGCCTGTCTGAACAGACTTACCAAGACAGACCGGTTGAGTGCCACTCCACGTTCTGTCTGCCTGGCAGGTTTGGACAGAATCTCCCTGTGGAAATGATAACAAAATTAGATAATTTACAATATGCTGTATGTATTAAGCTGCTGGAATATTTACTACAGTGTTTCGCTTAGCTTTCCGCACAGAAAACCTGCCCAGTGCCTTGTCGCACTGCCAGCATTTTACATAGCGTAAAAACTAAGTGCTGCCATTGCAAACAATAATAAAAATGCGCTCAGAGAAATAAAACGCTTTGGTGGACACAGGCCTTCACTTTAGCTCATAAGTTGCACATCACAATAACCTTCTGTAAACCATTGAAGAAAAACCGGGATCCTGTCCTAGCAGTAATTAAAAGCAGCAAATATTTCATATATTTAAATTTAAAACTCATACTGGTGATTTGATTTGTTTACTCGCTGATACGATACCTTAAAATACAGTAGTACAGCATCGTCATTAAAACAACACTAGTTATTTTTAGTCTTATTAAATTATTACGAGACGATTTTTTGCATTAAACTCCTGTCTAATTTATCATGCTTTGTGGGTGTGACTTGTTTGCTGTGTCATTGCTTTTTATAATTAGTGTATTTCTAATTTAATAGTTTACAAGCGCACATTCATCATGGATTTAGTTTCTCGATTTTGCTCTAAAAGTTTGCAGGATCGATGTGTTTGATTTAAATCTACAAAATTGTCTTTCGGGTGGGGAGGGTTGAAGTATTGGGTCGGGAAATGTTATGTTCTGGCCATGCTGTCGGACCACCCTAGACTGACCACCCACCAGGGTCTCATAAAAATATATAGAAAACACTGTATTCGATATCCATCCCTCGGTCAATTTACTCGAATGAATATCCTTGCTACACGAATACTCATCGCATTAATACTGAAACCTGCTCACAGCCGAGAAAAGGAAAACTTTCCACTACTTGACATTAAGCTTTTAGCAGCAGTAGTTCATCCAGTCAAAACTGTGTTTAATTATCTGATGTCACTAGGAGGAGAATTGCTTGATTTTTTCCACTGTAACCTTGATAAAGCTTTAAATGTGAAAGTCAAGATGTGCAATTAAAGGACCTACTCTTTAACCTATTTGTAATAAAAGCCTATTTATGATCAATACATTACAGTTTTTCCAAACAGTTCCTGGTACAAAGTCAATAGGTCATTAGAGATCAAAAGAACATAAAAGCCCCACAGTCAAGGAAGTATTTTGTCAGATCTCTGCGTGTGCTCAAAGAAAGAATGAGAGGTGTAGCAAAATCACGTGACTTTCTGTAACAGGATGCTCGGACATTACATCAGCGAGGTTGACTAAGAGTGAAACTGCTTGTGTATTACAGAAGATGACGAATTAAAAAAAAAAACCTTGTGAAATATTTGCAAAAACTTACCATGGGTTACAACATCAACTATGGTATTTAAAGTCAATACTGATCTATAGATTTATGGAAAAAACACACAAAATCAATTCATCATAGTAGTCTGTGATTCTATATATATTATATAGTCAGTCGTTTGTGCCAATGTTTTACCTGTCAAATTTTACTCTCTCTCAACAATTAATCAGAAAACTGCTAACTCTATGAGCTAGTCTGATCTTGAGAACTCATATGAATATAATTGGTTGAAGAAACAGTCCTGTTGCTAATACAATATACAGTAATTCAAACCACATTGGCAAGGCATGTCTCATTTTGAGGATTGATCCCAATGATCCGTGGTGTCAAACTTATTTTAACTCGGGAACCACAGGGCAGAAAAAACAATCTCATGGGGGCTGAACTAGTAAGTATGTCATAAAAAGTGTGACTTATGTGGCGGGTTGGGGGTCTTTTCAGAGGCTGACAATTAAATCATGATTTGGGGATGTAAGATTTGAACGTAAAACAAATATTGAGGTTATTTTCTCCTCAATATTCTTTCCTTCACTATGTTTCAATCTTTTGTAGAGTTTATTGTAAAAAAATGTTTCTAATACAGTTTATCTAATTTGGGGTAACTCATGCAGACTGGAAAGTGACAAAAATACATTCAAAAACTAATTCAAATAATTTATTTAATAAATTAAAAGTCCTGGTGTTTTTTATTTGGTTCATGAAAATGTTTACCTTAATATGGGAACTTTGCTGTTAGATTTCATATTGCTTATATAAAGGAGCCAAAGCTTCTTTAAACCTCTGCAAAGACACGCATGTGCGTTTTTTTTAATTTCGTATTTTCACATTGCCTTAAACAGCGCATCCGTGACTTTTATTTTACGTAAAAATAACATGAGGATGGATTTCCTCAATGATCTCAGATTATATCAGCAAATACAGCTATAGTGGGTGATTTGCGAGTGCCACCTGGCTTGTGTCAACATCCATTGAACATCTCATCTCATCTCATTAGCTGCACTGCTTATCCTCAGTAGGGTCGCAGGGATCCATTGAACATACAATCTTTAAAACAGCAAGTGTGACGTGATGCAGCTAATTTTTCTCTTGAGCTTCTCTAAGCATTGTCTCGCAGGCCACATAAATGAGTTTGACACATGTGCCATAGATAATTCAACATTACAGTGCAGCTGTTGGAAATGGAGATAAAAGCAATATGATGGAAGTAATATTAGAACATGGGTTAAGTGCAGGCCTGTGCTCCTTTTGATGGATCAATCACAACTGAAAAAGGGTTAATCATCTCAACTCTCCAAGATGAAATGTGGTGACCACCCACCTGAATCTCAAAACCAGGCAGGCATGAGTATATTATAACATCTCCATAGTTAGACCTGTCCCCCTCACGAACGCCATTGGCAAGAGCAGGTGGATTTTCACACACCACTGGCTCGCATGAAACAGACGTGATGCTCGGAGCCCAGTTTCCGCCCACCTTGCGACACAAAACAAGAACACAATAGATTGAATGTGTGCTTGGAACCACTCCCTTCATTGACTTGTTTTTTTCCTACCTGGCATTCAGCGACCGCTGAGCCTTGCAGGTAATAGCCAGTGTGGCACGAGAGGGAAAGCGTACTCCCAACAGGAGTGACGTCCTTTCCGGTAATAAGCAGGTGAGGGATGGAGTGATTGGTGGGTAGAGTGCATGGGATGGGGCCACAACGGATGCTGTGCTTAGACCATGTGCCATCGCTGAGGCAAGATAGTGCTGCTGTCTGTGTTTCTAACTCATATCCATTTTCGCATCTACAAGTTGAGAATGAAAAGAACGTGTTAGAACATGGAAAGTACCCACCCTAATCATTGAAAATACATTCCAGATAAACCCACTGTCGGTTCTAAAGAGATTTTCACATTGTGCTCAATTTATAGACAAATGTATAAAATTGTGCTTCAATGCCACCCTTATGACTATTGGGGCTGAGTAACGATTTTGAGGTGACAGGAGAAGCTGTTTTGCTGAGTCTCTACTGCTGATACCAAATATCACGAACCTCTTTGGTGTCAATTATTTACTGATTGCAGTTGAACTCCACTCCTACATAAGAAAATACTGTATTGTTGTAGTCTGATTGTGTGCTGGTGCTCATTGTGATGAAGTAGCAGCCTGGTAAAATCAGTGGTCCGCTACCTTTTCTGCACTACAGATTGGATTAATGTCTGACGGTGTTCTCCCACATTAGTAGTAGTAGTAATAATAATAATAATAATAATAATAATAATAATAATAATAAACGTAAATCCACTGTGTATTTACTAGCCCACTAAGAATGTAGATAAAATAGGAAAAGGCATTATATTTTATATCATCATCACACTATTTTTACCCACAGTACCAAGTTGTACAACATTGTTTTGTCACACACCGGTTATTTATAACAACAACTGAGAGTAACTAAATGAAATGGCACCGAAAAGAAATTCATATTCTGCAGATCACAAGCTGCAAATAGAAGAAATATACAGCCGAAGAGCGGAAATTACGTCTGACGTAAGCGATGTAGAAGTGGAAATCGGAAGCGGCGCATCACTACTGTGACACGAAGGACGAGGATTTCTTTGGATTTAGTGATTTGAAGTTAAACTGATAGTTTGGTAAGCATGTTCTTTATCCTAGAGATATCTGAATAATATGTTACATTGTTACTTATTTCTAACAGTCATGTCAATCATGTAATGGAGAGTGTTGCTCTCTTTTATTTTAAATTGTCTTTCAAGATGACATGCATGTTTTTTCCCCCCTAAAATGACATTTATACACCAGTGCGACTTATATATATTATTTCCTCCTTAATTATGTATTATTTTGTCTGGTGCAACTTATACTACAGAGGGACTTATTATCTGGTAAATACAGTATGTGTTATATAGAGTTGGATCTGGAATGTATCCCCAATGATAAATGTACAGGTAATCACTGAACAAGTACTTTAGGATAAACCCTTGGCAGGAGATTACCTGTATGTGATGCTGTTTGGGAAGGTGTAGACTTCTCCTTCTACTTGAGAATGGGCAACAAAAGGAGGGTTTCCACAGTTCATAGGCAGGCAGCTGATCCTTGGCTCACCCCATGTGCCATTTCTCCCACAGGAGAGGTGTGGGTACCCCTTAGGCTGGTAGCCAGGCCTGCACCTGTATACAACAGTGTCAGGGAAGGTGGCGCTGCCGCCCTGCAGGACTGCATTTGGAACAGCAGGTGGGGCGACAGTGCACCTTCCGCGGCTGCAAACAGGCACACCAGGGCTCCACACCCCTCCTTTCTCGCACACAGCGTGAGTCGGACCCAAGATCCGGTATCCGTCATCGCACTGGTAGTGAACTTGGTCGCCACAGGCACGGTTGCGCCCCAGAACCACCCCAAATTTCAAAAGCGGGGTGGCACAGACGCAGGGTCGACACTGGGGAACAGCGCCAATCCAGAATCCTTGAGCAGAGCACCGCAGGACTGGGTCCCCGACAATCACGTAACCTTCAAAGCAGACGTACTCCACAATGTCATTGTGGTTGAAGCTAGAGCCATTGAGAAAGCCATGGCTTATGTCCTGGGGTGGGTCGCAGCTGAGGACGTCACAACTAGGCGCTGGTTTGTCCCACAGCCCATCCGACTGACAACGAAGAGTCGAATCGCCGTTTAAAGTATATCCTTCTTCGCATTCGTACTTGACCTTGCTGTCAAAGCCAAAGTCCGAGCCCAATATCTGCCCATGCGGTATCGGAGTGGGCTTTTCACAGTAAGCAGGTATGCAAGTAGGAGAGTCATGACTCCAAGTGCCATCAGACTGACAAACACTGACTGACTTGCCTTTAATAAAGAAACCAGGCTTGCAACTGAGTTCAATCTCTTCATTATATAAATTTGTTTTGGCTTTGTAGATTATGTCATCAGGGAGTTTGGGAAGGCCACAAGTCACCAACTCACACTGTGGTTTCTGTCCATTCCATTTCCCATCAGCCTGACAAGTGATGTGTTCAGCGCCCTTGAGGACAAAGCCCGGATTACACTTGTAGTGCTGTACTTCAGGGTACACAAAGGGGCCTCCTTGTGTGGTGCCATTAGCGACAGGCCCCGGGTCCCCGCAGGAAACCGGGTGGCACACCGGGGCCTCCTTGGTCCACATTTCCCCTGATATGCACTGCCTGACTGGCTCCCCATCTAGTTCATATCCTTCCTCACAGGTGTACGTGACCATGCTGCCGCGGGATGTGTCGGTCACGTTTACACGGCCATGCTCAGGGCTAGGGGGCGTCACGCATTCGGCCGGGACACAGGTTGGTGCCGTTCCATTCCAGCTCCCATCTTCCTGACACGTCAACTTGGTAGGGTTGGTAAGGTCGTAACCTTTGTGACACTGGTACTCGACAGTGGTCCCGTGGAGGAAACTCAGATCCCTGGGAGTGCCTCCCCCGATCTCCGTGGCCCTGACATAGTCTCCAAAGTCAATATGAGGGGGGAGACCACAGTCGGAGGGCACGCAGACAGGAATGGCACTAGACCAGCCAAATTCCTCGCATGTGAGGTGGTCCTGGCCAATGAGGTGGAACCCAGGGAAGCAGCTGTAGAATATTGTCACGCCAAAGCCGTGATCCTGACCTTCCACGAAACCGTTGTCAATGGGCTGGGGTGGGGTGCAAGATATTGGCATGCAAGCTGACGCTTCGACACTCCACTCCCCGCTTGCTAGGCATTCGACAGTTTCCGGGCCTTGAAGGCGGTATCCGCGGCGGCAAGAGTAGGTGACACTGTGACCAAACTGCAGTTTGGTGAAAACTACTTTTCCGTTTGCAATCTGTTTGGGAGGTGAGCATTCTATCGGGCGGCACGAAGGGACTCCTCCGAGCCAAAGTCCTTTCTCCCCGCACAGGAGAGTTGTATTCCCTACTAACTGATGCCCGGTCTTACAACTATACATTGCCTTGCTGAGGTACATAAGACCTTGAACATCAACAATCCCATTTAAGATCTCCACAGGCTGAGGACACTCGACCGGAATGCATTCTGGGTATGGATTACTCCACTTGCCACTGGACAAACATGATACAGAGTCTTCCTTTCTTAAAGTGAAGCCTTCCATACATTTGTAGGTCACAACTGAGTTAACAGTAAAAAGCAGTAAAGATGAGGAAGGGTTACCAAACGACACATCTGGCAGAGGCCCGCATAACACTTGCTTGCAGATTGGAAAGGTGCCGTTCCATTCATGTGAAGGTAAACAGCGGAAGATCTGCGGCCCCTCAAGGACGTAACCATCCTCGCAAGATAATTCCACCGTTCCGGTCTCCAAATCCAGGCCTTTCAGAACTAAGTGTTTCTCTTCCAGCTGTGGTTCGGGACACTGGACGGGTGAGCATCGCGGACGTCTCGACTTGTCCCATCGTCCATACTTCAGACAGGTCCAGACAGGATCGCCAATGAGTTCATAGCCATCATCGCAGAAGTACTCCACCTTCCGACCCACCTGGAAGTCTGAGCCTTTGTATTCTCCACGTGCTATTTTTGGAGGGGGGTCACAAGTTAAAATCACGCAGGTGGGTGGGTCATTGTCGGACCACTGGCGATTGGCCTGGCAAACACGCTCTGGGCGACCCACCAGTCTGTAGCCAGCATTACAAGCATAGATCACCTTGCTGTTGAAGGTGAATCGTCCACGGACCTTTTGAGAGGAAAAAGAAGAATTCATACCGCTGACTATGTATGTTGTGACACCCTTTGTGCTATTTATGATGGTACCATGGCCTATCGTGAACATGCGACCGACTCACTTGTTGTTGATACTTTGCTAAATCGGGCCTTGCGACTGCTTAAGCACTACCAATACAACACCTGGGTTCTTAAACTTGCATACACCTGCTTTACATTTCAGATATACATTTGAACTCCTGCGAACATCATATAACCTGTTTTTCCTGTCTCCCTCAGTAAATACAGCAGTGATTGTCGGTAAGGATAGAATTCTAAGAAGAATTCTGTTCCTTAACTAACCAGTGATCGGTGTGATATCGAAAAATAAAAATACCATAGCACTCAAGTACTCACATTCCCTAGCCCTGTTTCACGACACTTTCACTTTTGTTTAATGAACTCATGCTAAGTAGCTTAAATAACAGTTTTTTGTGATAGACATGATTTATGAAACCCATTGTGTGCTCTGTTGCTGACCTGAATGTAGCCATTCTTCAGTGGGGGAGGTGAGGAGCAAGATACAGGAACGCAGGAAGGCAGAACTCCACCCCATTCTCCATTGCCTTTGCAGGTCCGCCTCTTTTCCCCTCGAATCAGGAATCCCTTATCGCAGCTGTATGCTACGACGGCCCCAAAACTGTAATCACTTCCGCTCACGTAACCTCGATCGATGCCTTTCGGCTTGGAGCACCTGACAGGCACGCAGCCAATATCGTACGGTCGAGGTTCCCACTGCCCTCCCAAAAGGCATCGCAGTGTTGCTGTCGTGTTGAGCACAAAGCCCTCCTCACATTTGTAGCTGACTTCTGTGTTGCTCGCGTATTTTGGTTTACCGAGAGAGTCTAAGATAGCGTGGGGTAGTTCCGGTGGGCTCAGGCAGAAGTTGGCGATGCAACGTGGTACCTCCTCTCCATCGGGCGGTGCCCACACGCCATGAGCGTTGCAAATCATCCTGGAGTTGTTGCTTGCAGTGTAGCCATCAGTGCAGTAGTAATTGGCAGTGTCTCCGAAAAGCTGGTGGCTCTCGTAGGGTTCGGCGTGGTCGATAGCAGGTGGCGGTCCGCAGGACAGAGGCACACATTGAGCAGAGCTGTCGCTCCACTGACCGTTTGGAAGACACTCCCTGGTCTCTGAGCCAATCATAGTGTAGCTGTCAAAAGGAGCAAAGGCGAAGAGTTTTATTTGGGAATCTGGCAAAGCAGGCCCCACTTTCCACGTGGACATAAATTGATACATCGATTTGAGGGTCTTTTTGTACTGCCCAAAAATGGATTTTCCCCTTGAGGGTCCAGTCTTACTCTCTTTATAGTTGCCTATAAATGCTGGAAGATGGTGAAAAAGCGCTATTTTTGTCCAAATGAGGCTCTTTTACTTTCTTCCACATAGTGTAGTATGCACCATGATGCCACCAGATTGCAGCAAAACATTCCTTCCTTTCAAATTATGTTTTGTGACTCAATTTACATGATTTTTGGACACAAAATAACTCACACTAATGATTCTTTGTGTTAAACCTTAACAGTGGAATGAAAGAATGCAGAAATTACTAAATAATTAAAACATTGCAAAAAAACAACAACATAGTAATATATCAAAATAATTATTATGTGCATTAAATAAATGCAACGAAAATAGGGGAATATGACAAATATAAAGTTGAAGAACTAAGTATTGAAAAACGAGAAATCAGCTATCATTAAGAAACTTTTTTGCTCCAGCTTTAAGAAAGATTTTAGTCATTTTTGGAGGGGGAATCCTGAAGAGCTTACCCGTCCTTGCAGACATAGTGCACTTTGTTCCCAAGTTCAAAGTTTTCTCCTTGAGTCACAGCGTCTCTCAGGGATGGCGGGTCACCACATAGGATGTTGACACAGCGGGGATATGGCTGGCTCCACTCACCTGTATCTTCACAAACCACTACCTCGGGGCCCTGTGGTCTTTTATACATAGAAAGACAGAAGTTTGTCATTGAATTAAAAGGTTAATAATTTCCTGTCACATGAAAATCCAAAGTGAGGTCCTGTCACTCAAATGGCTTGCTCAGAGGCAAAGGGGCCAAGTGGTGATTTGTGACAAACTGTCACCTAAACCTCAATAGGGAGCAAACAAACACACTTTATTTCATCCCAAAAACATTCATCAGAGCAAAATCGCTTGCTACAGAAAATATGAAATGAGTATAGGCAGAGGCCTCAAATAAACACAAAATGCTACAACAACCTGCTGATATAGAGGTTGTTAGCAATACATAATAAAAATAAATATAGCAGGAGCATTATTACAAACTTTAGACTTGCGGTAAACGCAAGAATGCCGTTATTGATCCTGATTATATTGAGACAGTGTTATTTTGTTATATTTCGCAATACATTTTTACAGCTTTGTGTTTTCTCATTTGCGTCTTTGTTGCAATGTCAATGTCAAAACGTTTTTTACCTGTAGCCTTCTGCGCAAGAGTAGTGAACAATTGACTTGTACGTGTTTGTGGTCAGGGTGTAGTAAGCGTTTCTGACAATGGGTGGTCCCCCGCAGGACACTGGATGGCAAACTGGGGGTGTCCCACTCCACCTCAGACTAGAAAGACACTTGAACTCGTACGGGATTGGGGGGAGGAAACCTTTCATACAGCTGCAAGCAAAATTAAAACATGTATGTCATGATTTAGAAATCATCTCAAAGCTTTTAATAACGTTAGTTTTTTATTGCCCTTTGGTGGAAATAAACAACTAAACAGTAGCAAATAAAGAGTAGCAAATCAAAAACCGAACGGCGCGGTTTGTGGAGGGAAAATACAACATAGTGTTAAGGGGTACCTGAAAGTCACCTTGCTTCCGTAGGTGAAGTTGTTTCCTGTCATTATAGAATTCTCAGGAACCGATGGCGTTGGGCATGACTGGGCTGTTACCCACACACAGAAAAATTACACATCAGATCTAAGTAAATTTTGTGCCTGTAAACCAAACTCAATTCTCACCTCTACAGTATGGAACAGGGGCATCCCAACTTCCTGTTTCCATGCACTGCAGCTGAGCTGCTCCAATTAATTCGTAGCCATTCTCACAGTGGAAGAACACTTTACTGCCCAACAGGAAGTTGCTGCTGTCTCTGTGACCAAAATCCGGTTCCCTTGGCTGATTACACTTGACCGGCTCTGTCCAAACAACCACAGATAAGTTCAAATTTGCAATTTTTCCCTCACCAAAAAAAAAAGAATGCTTGTGTGGGTAGTTTGCACTTCTGCCATTTTTCATTTTAATTTACCTGTGCAGTTTTTGCCATCGCCACTGTAAGGAGGAATACAAGTGCATGTGTAGGAACCATCTGTGTTCAGACAGCGTGCATGACTGTCGCAGTCTGATCCCAGGGCGCACTCGTCAACATCTCAATTTCACACACAAAATGACATATCAGTAACACATTGTCCGATTCTATCAGTGTGGACAAAACGTAATGCGGCATAAGGTACCGAGACATGCTGGTGGATTTCCTCCCCACTTTCCACTGTTAGAGCAGTGCAACTTGGCATCTCCTAGCAGGTAGAATCCTCTGTGGCATTGGTAAACGACCGAGCCGCCGGCGTGAAAGTCTTCACTCTGAAATTCGCCGTTATCCAGGGGGCGAGGAGGCCCGCAGGTTACTCCTGTTCATGAAGGGAAACAGCAGGAGACTAAAATTGGATCATAGTGCATAAAGTTACAGCTCACTCCAGAAATGCTTTTCTTTACGTTCACAACTGGGAAGAGGGTGGCTCCACTCTCCTTTATTTTGGCACTGGACAATTGGCTCCCCAACCAGGTAGAAGCCAGGATCACAAGACAGGTGAACATGTGTGCCTGGACTCACCTCCACCGTTGAGGCGTGGAGGTGTGGCACAGCATTCTCTAGTTGTGGACAGTCTGAACGAATAAAACAAAAAAAGATTGCAACCGTCTCTTGACTGAACAACCATCTTAAGCGTACACTGGGATGGACCAGTCACAAGCTTACCAACACAGAAAACACTGCTGAGGTTCACTTTGACTCGACCCAGGCCACCATTGAGGAAATCTGGCCAGGCAAGAACATTCCCTCTGTGACTGACATGGGATGAGGGGCAGCTGCTTGCGAGGACCTTGATCTACACAGTAGCATAGCACTTCAAAATCTTGAACCAAGGTCAACATTAAAACACATCGCAAATTAATAATCATTAGAATAAAAAAAAAAACTTTGAAGTGAAATCCAAATGACCTGCACTGTACTGTACTGAAAAATATAGTGATGCGATTCTATCCGTACCTGCTGTTGTGTTAGGACGCGATCCCAGATGTTGAGCTGGCTGATGGAACCAACAAAGGATTCCACAGGGTTGAAACCTTCGCCTCTTTGGTCTTGGTCCTGGCCCAATACTAGCGCCCCTCCACCTACAAGACAAAAAGTCTCAGCAGTTATCAATCATATCAAAGAAACACATTTTTACACTCTAGTCATATTCATGGATCAGTATTTATTAAGAAACCATTTTTGTTGGCAGAATCTACCAGCTGTTATGTGTTTAAACCCTCACTTCCTTCTCTACCATCACTTTTAGAGAGCAGCCAAAAACCCTACAAGTTATTACTATTCTGTCATTATCATATTGCACATCAGGCGTAGGGCTTTATTTTTAATATCAGTTCAGGTTTTTCATTTAAACAGAAAACACTCTGAAATTGATCTGAAGAGTTTTGGGGAAGGGGCGATTATTTTCACTAAAACTATTTCTGCTGAACATGTCTTCGGCTATTTGCACTTTTCACAATCACTATGAGGCAGCACGGCGGCACAGTTCATGTCATGGGAACCTGTCGTGGGTTCAAATCCAGCTCCAGACTTCCTGTGCGGAGTTTGTATGTTCTCCCCGTGCTTGCGTGGGTTTCCTCCGGGCACTCCGGTTTCCTCCCACGTTCCAAAAACATGCATTTCAGGTGAATTGGCCGGTCCAAATTGTCCCTAGGTGTGAATGAGCGAATGAGTTGTCTGTCCCTGTGTGCCCTGCGATTGGCAGGCAACCAGTTCAGGGTGTCCCCTGCCCACTGCCCGGAGATGGCTGGTATGGGCTCCAGCCCCCCCGTGACCCCAATGAGGATAAGCGATACGGCTAATGAGATGAGATGAGACAATCACTATGAGACAAAATGTCATCAAAAACAGTTTTCTCATTGGGACAATTATACAGTTGGTCTGAGGAAGCATTTTGATATATTTTTTAAATTGATTGTGCATGTTTTGGAGTAGTTAAGTTTAGGGTGGTGTATAGTGAGGAGTACAAATGCAGAACAAATTTCTATTTGGTTTGAAAGTGTGAAATGTATTTTAAATAATATTTATTAGCCTGCAGACCATATTTTCAGGTATAATTATAGATTGAACAAATCTGTTGGCATTATTTAAGGGGGCCGCATCAAAATCTGTGGGTTTTTGGCAATTCCGACAGAGGGCTTTGAACTTGTACACCATAAATACAACGGCGACATGTGAATTGAGCGGGCAGAGGATAGCACTACACCTGGGATACTGGTTCCGACTGACAGGCCTTTGCCTCCATCTGAGGGATTGCCGTTGATGTAGATCCTCCAGTCACCGTCCCAGCTTCTCCAGGACACTCCGATATGGTACCAGTTGCCAGTATTCACTGCCGGACAGTCAGTAATTCGCTCCTTACCGTTCACGTAAAGCACCCACCTGCATGGACGGCATCAGAAATTGTTATGGAGGGGAGTTAATAAATGTAAATTACGACTATATTTGGGTTTTAACTTCAGGCTAAGGTAAGAAAGAGTTTAGTATGTTTTTTTTTCCTACAGCCTGAGGCAAGTTAAATTCAAGACTTTTTAAGACTTTTTAATACTCTTGAAATCAAATTCAAGACAAAGTCAACAAAAAACACAATTTAAGCAAACAAAACAAAAAAACACAAATAAGTCTTGCACACAATACACTGTGCCTTGTACACAATACTTTGCACAGCTTTTAGCCATGGCGAAAAATATTCGTCGGACATCCACTTTTTATTAAATGTACACTTTGCCATGGTCCAAAGTAAACGTCTCTGTTCAAAGTTGCTATGTGTATTGCGGGTACACCTAAGACAAGCGTCTGCTCTAAAAAGCCCGATTGAGACCACAACACTATTTTGATTGTTCAATTATTGTGGTCATGGCATGTTGCCACCAAAGTAAATTGGTGAATTATTAAAAAGATAATTGATAAATGTTATTAAATCTTTTTAGTACAAATAAATATAAAAATCTTAATAAAGTGTTTACATAAATAAGACATTTTAATGCTAACTAGGGCCTTATTTTTAGAATGATGAATTCAATGCCTTTTAAGACTTTTCAAGGTTCTGCGGGAACCCTGTATACATATATACTGCATTAATTCTGAATAAATCTTATTAATAAATTATTGTAAACGAGAACCTGGGCATCCCAGTATGAGACCCACATTGCATTAAGTTTATTACTGACCCATTGTAGTCAATGAGAAGAAAAGCGTTGTCGCTGCCCTCCACAGCGTAAGAGATAGGTGTGCCGTAATTGGTGGTGTCCGATGACTTCATCCAGAAGGTGCACGTGATCTCCAGAAGTGACGGCATGACTCCATCCATTAGCACGTAACCGTGGATACCTGACACCTCAAAATCGAGGTTGAAGGCGGAAGACATTTCTAGGAGGGAAGGAACAAAGTGAATAAAGCTTTGGACATACAGTAAATTGGTTGATTCTTTATCAATTTCAAAGCGTCCTTCCTGGGTGTTATTCTGGCATTGTCATCAAAAACTGTGTGCATAACCTGTCCTATAGTACCTGTCTCACACCTGGTTCCGTTGAACCCAGGAAGGCAGCGGCAAGTGAAGGATCCGAGACCATCTAGGCAGCTTGCCCCGTTCACACAGGGGTTGGGATCACACTCGTCCACATCTACTTCGCAAAGTTGACCCGTGAAACCCTCCACACACTCACACCTGTGAATGAAATTTTTTTCTCGTCAACGATGATCACAGTCACGAGTGATGTCCTCTAATGGGTGCATTTGGTTTACAAAATACTCAAATTTTAGGTTCACTGATCTTTAGTGTTCCCATTTGTTGTCCCCAGAATTATTGGTAGCATCAGTACTACATTTCTAGCATTAGCGGTATATGTAAGCCTTAAAATGGTGGAAAGTTAGTGGTTTAAATGTATCTTTTTGCGAACAGTTTTCCTTTTAATTATTTGCTGTACTCACTGTTGGGATTAATGCGTTCCTTTGCAACGCGTTCTTGGAACGCAAATACCATTCTCAGCATCGAGTACTGCAACACGTTAGTGATCAAAATTATGTAACTCAGCTGTCATTACGACAAGGTGCGTTACTCAATTACTTTTTGAAAGCCCATCAGCAATCATTAGGTCTACTGCAAACTGGTAGCTGATCATTCACTTATGAAGTCACATTCAACACTCCTGCCGCCAGCAACCAAAAGATAAATGCATCAAACGACCAAAGACACACACACATAAATTAATATCAATGGGGCACATGTGACCGCAGAATTCACGGTAAAATAACGCTGAATTTTGGTCTTTTATCAGTAAAATGATTTTTGCAATTCACCGTGCCTGGAGAAAAAAAACGAAAAATGTCAAACATTTAAACATCAAGAGGGAATTTTTCAAGGCTTAGAAGACAAAAGACAAAAATTGATATGGAGTGTCTCAGCTGTTAGGTTGCAAGCTCTGAAGATTGCACAATCCAAGAAATATGAAGGCTTCATTGCTTCCCCAGGTTGGTGCACACATTTTCCTTTATTTCTTTAATTATTTTGCCTATCTTTATTCAGTTTTAAGGGGTTGGCTTTAATGTGAGTAATTATGGTAAATTGTGACAAGATATTTACTTTTAGAGTATTGCACTACTTTTAAATGTCAGTAATCTGGGGGGTGACGCAATAATTTTTTAAATGAAGTAACTGATCGGAACTGTAACTAATTCCATTTTTACAGTAACGTTTCCAACATAGGCTGCAATCTAGGAAAGTACTGAAAGGCAAATCTCCCCAACTTTCCACCCCTAGTTTGTGTCTTATTCTCCAAACTGTCAATATTCCACTCAGTACACAAATAATGTACCAATATCAAATGTACTACATCACCTGAAATCATTCACACCGTCAAGACAAGAGGCTCCATTAAGACAGGGGCCACTTGTGCATTCATCCACGTCGACCTCGCAGCGGTCCCCTGAGAAGCCCACGACACAGTTGCAAGTGTAACCTCCCATCATGTCCTCACACACGCCGCCGTTCTCACACGGATTGGAAAGACACTCGTTGATCTCCAGTTCACAGCGAGGTCCTAGAGACGTGGGGCAAATCAAAAAACACAAAACAGAGTATTACCTTCTTTTTCAGAAATAAAGATGTAAATAATACCTCTCTTACCTGTGAAGCCATTGGCACAACTGCATGTGAATCTGTTGACCTTGTCCACACACACACCTCCATTTAGGCAAGGCGACGAGAGACATTCATTCACCTCTGCCTCACACAAAGAGCCTGAGACAAAGTGGAAAGTTCAATGTGAATTGTCATTGAGTTGCCATGAAGAAATGACAGCGTTTCTAACGAAATGAGATCCCCTATAGAATTTTTAAAATGTCACTCATAATTTGAGGAGTATAATATCCTCATTATCTAACATAGGACATTTCAATTAGTTAGATTAGAAAACGTTTCCAATACATTTTATAGAACCATATGATCCAGCCCCACTGGATTTTTTTTTCATAAACAGGTTTTTTTTATCCCTCTAACATGAAAAAAATGTCTTACCTAAAAATCCTGCCTTGCACTGACACTGGAATTCTCCCATGCCGTCCTTACATAAGCCTCCATTCTGGCAGGGAGCCGAGTCACACTCATCTACATCCACCTCACACTTTGCACCTTTAACAAAATACTTCTTAAATTCCAATTTCACTTAGTAATACGCATTGTTTTGAGAATGTTCTCCCGTATCTCCCAATATGTTTACCTGTAAATCCAGGCATACACGTACAGACATATCCAGCTCCGACCTCTTCGCACGTTCCCTTATTCTGACAGGGATTTAGGAAACACTCGTGGAAAACCTGCTCAAACAGTTTGGAATTAAACACACTTCACACCACAGATAGAAAAAAAAACAAGTTAGCTACTGGTAAACCTGGCTACTAGCTTGATAGTCTTCAATGACCTCGACCTCGGGTGCGGGAGTCATACTCTCCTCTTTAGGAAGAAAGCTGGAACCAAAACCTAAAAAAAAAAGGAAGATATTCAAATTATTTCTAAAGGAAATACATCTGAATGTCAAAGCGATGATGATAGAAAGAAATTGTCACATTAGAGAATGTGGAACATTGCAATAGTTTGGAACCAGCTCAAAGGAATGAAGAAGAAGCGGTCAATATCACTTCAGTTGACGAAGAATATATACATGTTCAAAGTACACCGATGTCACGTATGCTTTCATACTACGAATGGTTTGAAAAAAGCTCTGGTAGGAGGAGTCTCAAGCACAATTTTAATTTTAAAATGTTTGTGAGAAACGTGACAATTATAATAATGTTCCATTTGAGTCCTCAATGAACTTTAAAAAACTGTGCGAGTAAGAAGGGTATCTGTCAAATCAATCTCCAGTTGGAATGTCTTTGTTGAAAAAAAAAAAGTCTTCCCTATCAAAAAGAGATGAACTGGTTAAGAAATGTGATTTAGATAAAAATGTGAAATATGTTGTTTTGGGAAAATAGTTTTAATCAAATAATCAAAGAAGAAAAAAAAGGGTAAATTCTACAACTGCTTTTGGCCACATACTTGAACAATGCTGGATAGTGGTTGCCCCGGTAACCGTGGTGGTTCCATAGAAAGGGCAGGACAGGCAATAAGAGCGTCCATGATCCGGCTGGTAGTAATCTCTGGGACACGCGTAGCAGGGAACCAGGCCAGTGCGGGAGAAGTGACCGGCAGAGCACGGTACTGTGGAAGAGAAGCAGGCGTGAAGTGCAAAATTATATTTGTCCTTATATTTTGACTGCTTTTCAAAGGCTGGCTGTCACCTCCACACTCTGTGTCGTCCACTGCTCCCCTGGTGACAGTGGACGTCTCATCAGGACAGATGAGACACTCCCTTGCGCCGTAACTGGGCTGGAAGTGGCCCAGTGGGCAGGATTCACAGATCTCCAACCCATTCAGAGAGTGACTGCCCGGTTTGCACTGCCCTGAAAATACAACGCTGTGTTTGCACATTTCTCTCCACCCAAATTAATAAAGAAGGAATACAGTGGTACCTCTACATAGGAGCTTAATTTGTTCCAGGATAATGCTCATAGCTCAAACAAGCTAATTTTCCACATGCGAAATGATAAAAAACGAATTGGCCTGTTCCCAACCTCCTAAAAGGATCAAAACAACCCTAAATGGCTACAAAACACATAATTCTGATCACTAGAAACACATTCAAATAGTAATTAAAAAAAAAATACAGGAATAAGATAAACCAGATGATATTTGCTCAATAAAATGCGAGTTTATTACGAGTCGCCGTAACAAAGGTATGGTGCGGAGGTGCGGGAGTAGGAGGGTGCACAACTTTTGAAGATACATGAGCACTTATTGTAAACTTAAAATTAAAGTTACTGTAACCTTAAATGTACCTGAAGACACAAAACATTTTTACAGCAATTTTAGTTTTAATTCACTTTTTGCTCCTTACTTTCTTTTACCCTTTTAGCTGGGCTCGCAACACTATCACTTTCTACAGGTCTTTTAAAAAAAAAACGTATCCAAGGAGATTTGTCCCTTCCTCCCCTTCAATATGTAGGGTAAAACTGTAGGATAACGCCTCTAATCTCTTTTGTAGACGGCAGCTTCTCTGGTTCATCCTGTTTTTTGCTCTTTTTTTTTTGCAACAGAAATATATCTTCCCTCCGAAATTATTGCAGTGAAGCGCTGCGTAAATACTTTCATGGCTTTGTGATAGCCACTTGCAGTCTCCTGATTGTATTATTTCTTTGTCACTCACACGAACATCACACTCGTAATACAGTATTCTATTATTTCATGCTTCGTTTCAATTGTCATCACTCTCGTTTTTTTCTCAACACCTAAGGCCGTGGTCCCCAAACTACGGCCCGCGGGCCGGATGAGGCCCGCATCCACATTTGGTTCGGCCCCCTGAACAATACCAGAAAGCATTTTGATTTTTTTTTTCATATATGTGTATTTGTATTTGATAGTAAAGTTGGACTTTTGCAATTAAATGTTCCTTAGTTATGAACTATTTTTATTATTAACTATTAGTTAGTAACTATTTTATACGGCGCAACAAGGGTTGCTGACTAGTTAAAATGTTATATTTTGGGATTTTGGTGTTGTTTTGTAAAGCAGAAAAAGTGAAGTACCAGTATATCACCACTAGATGACATAGTCTCACAGGTCAGAGAGTTTGAGGCAAGTCTCACGGGACCTCACGTGATTTAATGAGACTTGTTCAATAAATCACTCTTAATGTCAACAAGTAAATGGTGTCGTGTGAGACGGACATTTACCATCTATTTTGCAGGTGAGATGTACAATAAATTTTTACATTTAGGCACTCCTGCAATCATCACACTTTTTCTGTTACAAACTGACCCCGGCCTCTCATCAGAGAAGGGAAAAGTTATGTGGCCTTCACAGGAAAAAGTTTGGGGACTCCTGACCTAAGGGTTTCCCTTTCCGGGAACTCATGGCTATAGTGACAAAAAGGAGAGGATGTAAAAGGTGGTTAAAAAGACCCGATCAAAACAAACTTGCTGCAGAATACAGGTACTCTACAAATACAACAAAGGGCGCGGATTTAGGTGCCTGATGGTGGAAGGCACATGCGCAAATTGGACCGAACTCATGGCAGTGATCGGTGTGCGGTTACGAACAGTGAGCAGTCTCAAACGGTCTGTAATGATAGCCTCTGGGACTGGTTGTGGATTGAATTTTCCTTCATAAAGCAAGCAAGGTTTTTGTTAAAAAGACTTGTGTGTTGAAATTTTTATGTGTAGAGGTGATTATACAAAAAAGTACCACTGTACTTTAAAACGAAGGTCGCACACCTTTGCATTCGGCTACGTTACGAGAATGGAGGTAGGCGGTTGAAGTCCCGGCAGGGCAGGATTTGCACTCCAGTTGACCCTCTTGGTCCTGGTAGGACCCTAGCCAGCAACTCTCACATTCATTATACTCAAGTGAGAAATACGTCCCCACCGGACATTGCACTGTAAACAAGGCACACATACGGCTAGAAGTTGGACTGCAAATAAGTGCTTACCGGGGCCCACCTACCGCACATCCTTCCTTTGAGCACCGAGCCAGGTCTGCAGAACAGCGATGCCTTCTTGCTCTCCAATGACTTGGTGTCAGCCACGATCATCTCTGAAGACACTTGGAAATTTGAGAGAGACTGCCTGGCCAGTGTCCGCTTCAGCCGATTTGTCAGCAGCTCCAGGGTGCGCAGGAGCCTCCGCTGGTTGGCCACCTCAATCGAGTCGTTTCTCGACAGCGGAAGAGGGACGCTTGCTGAGAGGACAAATTTCACAAGCATTCTTGGTTGGCCTGAATTTCTGGCAAATAATCATCCTCAATATTATTCTAGTGATGCAATATGTTTCCTCTTCCCATTAATTTGCAAGAAACGCAGGCAATAAATTATTCACTCTTAAAAGAAACAACATGAATATTTTAAGATTAAGATTCTGCTTACTTTAATAATTTTAAACGTATACATTTTCCTACTTTACTACAAGTGCTGTGTACACCAACGGCAGTAAAATGAAATTTAAACAAAAAAAAACAGTGCTGGGAGTAGAGGTGGGTAGAGTAGCCAAAAATGTTACTCAAGTAAAAGTACTAATACTTCAGAATAATATGACTCAAACAAAAGTAAAAGATAGTTATCTGAATAATTACTTCAGGTAAAAGTAAAAAAGTACCTATCAAAAAAACTACTGAGTAAATGAGCAACAAAATTTTTTTATTTTTTAAAACAACCACTCAATCAGATCATCAACTCATCCAAGTCCAAACAATCAACAATACAAGCTCTATTCAGAACTACAGTGGGACCTCGGTTATCGCGGTTAATGGGGACCAAAACCACCCGCGATAAGTGAAAATCCGCGAAAACAAAAAAAAAACATCTCATCTCATCTCATTATCTGCACTGCTTATCCTTATTAGGGTCACGGGGGGGCTGGAGCCCATCCCAGCCATGTCCGGGCAGTGGGCAACCTGGTAGCTGATCCTTCACTTATGAAGTCCCTGAACTGGTTGCCAGCCAATCACAGCTGCAAATCACATTAGTTCTCGCAGCTAGCTGCGTTCTTCATCGACGCACGAGCCGAGTGATCCACCGCTAAGAGTCGTACAGCTGGGCGATTTTACGACCGCCCGGGACGATCGGAGACAAATTCACGACAGGGTTTATACTGCACCGCGGGTGCCGTTCGGTCGCTCCCGCGAGCGAGCCCCTAACCCGCGGCGCGGGTACTTTCTGGCGCGATACGCACGACACCGCGACAAGCCGAGCGGGTCGGGCGCTCGGCGCGGAGGCCGGCGTCTCCCGCCCGGGCTGCGATGGCGCTACATGGCCCTCGATGGCTCCGGCCAACGGACGGGCGGCCGCTGGAGAAAGGGGTAGCTGGGAGGACCTGTGGGGTTAGGGGGGGCGGTGAAGCGGAAGCCGCACCGAAACCGCGCGTCGGGAGACGAGAACGGCGCGCCGTGCTAGGGTCATCGGCCGAGGGGGATTCCTGCAAAAAGTGAAAATCTGCAAAGTAGCGACGCCCCTTCCAAAAAAGTAATTTTTTTTTTTTTTTTTTTAAATTTTAACCATTACAGACCGCGAAGCTCTGAAGCCGCGAACGTCGAACATCGAAGTAGCGAGGTCCCACTGTATAAATAAAATACTGAAATCAGGTGGCAGTTTATGTGCTAATATTTGGTTGTGTCTCACGAGGAGCAGATGGGAGGCAGCGCATGGGGAGTGGGCATAACTTATACAGGAACAAGGAAATCAATGGAGCATAGACTTTATGTTTAGTCGTGAATTTTGGTATTTTTATTTGTAAAATTATTTTTTAATACACCATGCCTGGAGAAAAAAAAACTTGGACATTACCCGGAAAATGAATTATTTGAGTGCTTTGAAGGCAAAATACAAAATGAATATGGAGTGTCTCCGCTGTGTTAGTTTGCAAGCTTGCGAGATTGCACAAGGCAAAAAATAGAAATGTTTCACCCCTTTCACAGGTTGGTGTATATGTTTTCTTCTAATTCTAATGTGGTTATTTCTAAGCAGTTTTAGGGCGTCGGCTTCAATGTGAGTATAATCTATAACTAGATAGTTACTTTCAAAGAAACGTGATGCTTTTGGGTGATAGTAATCTGGATGGTAACACAATTACCTTTTAGATGAAGTAACTAGTAACTCTAACAAATTACTGTTTTTTAGTAACGCGCCCAAAGCTGATGATAAAGCTAACAAATCTGTGTCAATAGGATTTCTCACTGTATAAATATAGACAACACCTCCTAAGCAATTATATCAAGTATATCATTACACAGCATAACCAAAGATGTAACAAATATATAGTGTAAAAAAAAAATGTCAACCTGTGATGTTGAAAAAGATCTGAATCTTCTGGTCCCGGGTGGGGCCCCGGATCCTCCTGTGCCTCTTTGTGCGATGGCGACTTGGCTGTTGACCTGCGGGCTGACGGGGTTCTGTGGAATAGCCCGACTCAAAGTAGGTATAGTCTTGTTCTTCCTGAGGACCCCAACCCCCTGATACTGGCAGATAACAGTACAGGGATGAACACAATGCCGAAATAAAATTCTTGGTCTAAATCAGTGGTGTCCAAATTATGGCCTGGAGTGCATTTGTGACCCAGGGCAGGAAAACAAACTGACAATGGCTACTGATGAATTAGTTTTACATACTCATTGCTGCTAAATGGTATTGCACTACTTTTCATCGCACTACTTTTACAATACATTTCATTGCACCATTATTATGCAGTTAAAAGGACATGTATAACTTAGGCCAGTCTCTAAGCACTACCTTGTAAATATTTTGAATTATTTATCCTGACAGTTTTGTATCTTATTTTTCCTCTTGAACCATGTTTACCCTGAAGTGCAATGTCTAATCTTGTTGCATACAATATTCCTCAATGTTGATAACAATTAAAAAAAAAGACAATTCTATTCTATTCAATTCTATTCAGGTTTCCCAAATGATAAATATGATCTGTTTTATATATTTAAAAAAAGGAATAAAAAAGGAACAATATTGATCTTTGTAACACTGTGGAAAATACAGTTAATTACATTTTAAAGTGTGGAACTTGTAGATGAGGGGTTCCTTGCTTTGAAATGGTCCTTTTTACACATATTGCTCCTGTTTTTGTACTGGATGTTGGACGATATTAGCCGATTCAATGATATTTTCTGGTGGATTATCCTAAACAGATTTGTTTGTGGAAACCTAATCCTGTAGTAAATAATATAATGGTATAACACTGTCAAAAACAACTTATAATTTCTTTATGTACCTATTTTTGTAGCCTAAAAAAGCGAGTTAAAAAAATATTAAAGAGGCCCTTGGGTCCTTTGATTTTTTTGTTTCAAGGATAAAGTTTGGACACCCCTAATTTAAATGTGGGTTGAAGGATGATTTGGGTAACATACTGATTGCAAATCCGTTCTCATAGTCGTAGTTGTATTCCAGACAACTGCCTTGAGGCATCACCTCCAGTTGGCAGATGATATCATCCCCGCTGCAAATGTTCGGGAGCTGCAAAAAGAGAAAACGTGTTGAAGTGATAATTGGATGGCAGATGATGGTTGATGATTGTAAATGTATTTGCTTCTCACAATGCTTCCCAGTTTGGATTTGAGCTCCCCCGTGAAGGACTTGACCAAGTCTACGTCATCGCAGCGCGAGGCTTTAAACAGCATTTCAAACGGCTTGAGCCCGTTGTTAGCCACTCGGTTGACTGATTAAAACAAACCCCAAAAGATTTATTTTCAGGCTTCAAAGTTTTCAACAATTTATGGATTTGGAGCGATTCTAACCAGAGCAATCGGGTCTGTCCGGGGAATAGGGAGGGTCCCACAAACCATTGTGGGCACAGAAGTAGCTGTGTACTGCGTCCTGAGTCAAACTGTAGCCCTGCTTACAATGGAGTGTACAATTGACGCCGTTTTCTTCCTCGGAGCAGATGAACTCTCCGTTATTTGGGACATACGGCTGCTCACAAGTCGTCCCTGCAGTCATATCACAAGGTCACAAGGGAACGCAATGTGGGAGTGATGTGCGCTGATGTTTTTTTTACCTCGCACGGTGATAGTTATATTGCAAGTACGGCTGTTTCCTGCTGCGTCAGTGGCTGTGTACTGAACTAGAGTCTCTCCAACAGGAAACAGGGAACCTGGAGTATGGCTACTGCTCACAGTCAGACGGCCGCCTTGATGAAACACACAAAAGATGGATTCAAACTCAAATTTCAACACAATCAGCTGGTAACCTGCAGGGGGCAGTCTGAGTCTAAATTGACTTCCCAGGGCAAAACACATTTTAGAACATACAGTACATTATTTGTCTGTCAGACCCAGATGGAAAAAAGCAAATAAAAGACAGATGCTCCCTATATTGCCACACTTTTATTTTATTATAATTTCAAAGCCTACACAGAACAACAAATATTTATTTGGCCAGTCACACTTAACGGAGTTTAAATGTAATTGGTAAATTGGTTATTACAGATGTGTGTGTGTGTAATTGTGCAACCACATAATCCCAGTTCCTACACAGCAACATCAATGATTATTGGACTGGCTGGGTTTGTGGGGCACACTTGTAAATGGATCAACACTAAAATTATTTGAAACCAGACCACTGTTTAAATGCTCTTAAACGCAATTACTAAAACACTCTCACACTCGACTGAAATATCTCAAGTTGACTATTGTTTTTTCACGCTCAAACTCAACTTAGATGGTCTCATAAACACCACTGAGATACTTTAAACCCCCAAATAAAATAAAGGAGACTACTGGGATGCTCTTTCACATGATTGAAACAGACCATTTTACAGTTTTTTTACACCAACATTGATAATGACATTGTTGGTCACGCACGATTGAAATGAGCTACCACACACATGAACAAAATGCTCTTATACTGATTCTTAAGCAACATCATGGTGCTAAGAGAAGCAAGAAGCCAGGCTCACACACGACTGGGGTCTCCCATTCCAAGCCTCTACAAATATATACAGATCGTATGCGTGCGTGTCTGGCGACCAAATTTAGAACTGGCATAAGGGTGCGGGCCTGAAAAAACAAAACACTGACGTCAAAAAAGGAGCTGGGCTGATGATGTGCGTCTCCTGTTGGAAGCCTGTTATTATATATAAACTGGGATGAGGTTGGAGATTGCAGAGAGGTGGTCGCCAAAAGCCTTTTAAGCGTGTTTGTTGGTGAATCTGCTGCATTCTAAAACTGTATGTGAGAGTGAAAGCTTTGTCTAAGATTTGGTTTGTGAATATTTATTTGTGAGTGGTGTCAGGGCATTGTAGTAGCGTGCATGTGAGGTTTTCAGTGCTTCTACTTTTAGTGGTGTTTCTCTACAATCGCATGTACAGATTGTGCTTTTACCAAAGATTGGTAGTCATTTAGACATGACTGCCACACAGAGAGCAAGACGGTAAATGACAGCGCTTTAAAATCCGATTTGTCATCTTCCACCGCAACGGCTTATAAAAACAAGCACCAGTCAGGTCGTGTGGTGGCTGTGCAACAGCGGGATTCGGACAGAAAGCCAAAGAAGCAAATTGAGGCCCCGGCTGAATGTAGTGGAGGAACGTCATAGTTGCGTACGTATGTGGTGGGGTGGGCGTCATTTGCGGCATGTCTTGAAAACATGCACAGAGATTTAAGTGAAAGGTTTACACTCAAGGACAGCTTGGTTTTTGAAAATATGTATTTTTTTTAGGAATTGTGATGCTACAGGAAACTTGAAGGCATCCTCTACATAGCCCATGTGATCAAAAATCACAGTGCACAACACTGTTAGTGGGCACATAGGACACTGCTGTGGTATGATCACGTCACTAGATTATCAGGACTGGCCAAGAATATTCTCTACAGTCTAAAAAAAGACAGAGATAAAAAGAACTGGGCCCACAACATTAATGAATGGACTGAGGCCAACTTTGTCACGACCCATACTCTGGCTAGGAACTGTCAGCAGTAGGAAAAGCTGTCCAGAGTTCCGTCCTCAGTGGTGCCCCAGGCAGTTAGGAACCTTGATTTATAGCAGTATACATATTTCAAAAATATTTCCCAAATATGTAACAAATATTGACATGTTTTTTTACGCATAAATGATTTTCCTGTAAAACGTGATCAACTAATGAAAAGAAGAACAGTATTCGACAATTATTTATTTTACTATACCAGTTTATTTTATCACATATATTAAATTAGAGAAAAACATAAGAAATAAACTAATTTTTTAGTTTTTCATTGTTTGTTGTTATGCGTAACAACAATTTGACAAATCAACGCACAACTGCACTATTTAGATTCTGGCTTATAAATTGAGTCTCTTTTATTCTAACCCCATATTTTTCTTTTTTTTAATTATTACTTTTTAAACTAGTTTTGTTTGCTGTTTGTATTAGTATCTTATTTTTTCCATGTTTGGAAGTGGTGAGGGGAAGTACTTTCATCTGTGACATATTTGACAATAAAGTTAACAATGACAAGGACAATGAAAAAACCCACATCATTAATTTGGTTGTCAATTGTGCTTTTCAATCAAACACTAATATAAAACACATAATTTATGTTAGGGAAAATAATACAATGAGTTCAATTGCCCACAAATTTGAGTGACAATGCAACTCAAGTATTATTTTTCTGACTTGAAGACAAATACGATCCATCTTTTGTCCAATGTCTTGTATACAAAAAATGCATAAGAAAACTGTTTTTTCCAGTCACTAACTGGAAAAAGACCTTTTTTCTCCATCACGAGATGAGAAGGGGTCAGTGGCAGAAAACAAACCACTGCAGAGCAGTTCCCATACATACCCGAGTTATCGGAAAACTGCGGCTCCTCCCAAACAGCGGCCGTCCCGGCATCCGTAGCCTGAAGAGTGGGTGGAGACCTGCACCTGTCAATTACCGGGGGCTCCGTATCTTGAGATGACGGACAACCGGGAAAAAAATGACCAAAAAAACAAAAGCGGAGTGTTACTGTCAGAGAGATTTACTCAACCACATGTTTCCCAGTTAGCACCACCCCTTGTAGTAACATGTGGAAAGCTTTTTCCGCCTGCCTACTGACATTACAGACATGTTTTTAAACTTTTTGTCTCTTTTATTTTCTGCACCTGCCGTGATGAATAAGAGACTCAGTCGTTTTCTTTGAACGTAAGCTCACAGCTGCGCTCATTGAGTTGGTTGCCAGCCAATCACAGAGCAAAATTGACCCAGAAAATCTGGAAACGCTGCAAGGTCACTGACCTAAAAAGACCCTGAAAATATTTTAATTTCCTAAAAAATTCAATATGACAGAAAAGCTTTGGTTTTCAGCTAAAACGTCCTGTTGAAGGCGGGTTGCGTCGTTTGAGGTGAAAGTTAAGAAGTTGAAAGTTAAAATATTTCTCTTTTAAGGTTGTGTTAACAATGCCCAACTGAGTTTTTATCTTACTTTTCTTACTGTTCATGGCGGAACAGATTAGGTCCGAGGAGAGTGACGATTATTTTTCTCCTTTTTTTTCTTTCTATTCATCAAGTAAGAAATGACCTTGTGATTAAGGGCTATACAAATAAACATGACTTGAATTGACCTGCCTCATGTTGGGTCCAACAGCCACCCCAAGTTTATTTAAGCATGTCAAAGAAATGCACCTACTTGCATGCGCAACATGAATGAGCTGACTGTGGCTGTAATGATGACACAAGCCTGAAGTTGGCGGCAGAAAGTAACAAATATCCAAATTCCTTGCAGCTTCTTTAACTTTATGTTAAGGTACCTCTTTTTGTCTGAATTAGTATCCATCTCGTCGGCCTCTGGCTTCCTATCATTTCACACCAGACCGCTTCCTAACGTGCATGACTCCCCATTTCTCGTAAATTAAAAGGCTTCCTGGTTCTTGACACTTTTACAAATTTGGTAGAAGTTCTTTGCCATCAAGATGTAAAGATAGTGCCAAACTGCGAATATAGAATAATTTTAAAATGTCAAAAATTAGTTAAATAAAAGTTCTGTTACCAATGACAGTGACAGTGAAGGAGCAGTTGGCTTGGTTCCCAGTGCGGTCAGCAGCGATGTATGTGATAGTCTCCGTTCCTATGGGGAGCAGTTGCGGGGGAGTGTACACCGGTTTCACCTGCACTACCACCTTAAGGAAGACATACACACTTTAAGAAGAGAAAAAATGGCACCCTTATATCCTAAATCTGCTTAAACCTCTTCTTTGGAGTTGTCAGTGGCAATTGGAGGGTTCCAGACCACATGGGCAGTGCTACGCCGGTCATCGGTTTCAGCGACGATCCTCTTTGGGCACTCGATCAACGGCGCTTCAACATCTGAGCGAGCGCGGCAAAATGTTTCCGATATTGGCTAGATTTCGGCCAATTATCAGTATGTCGGACGCATGAAACAATACCTTTACAAAGTGCCTTGTGGACGTTGGCGGTCCAGTTTCCCGAGCCAAGACACACGGCCTTTCTGTTTCCATGAAGACTGTATCCTTGGCGACAATTGAGTACGCAGGTGGCGCCGGGGGACAACATCCTTCTTGTGCAGCCGGGTGGTGACACTAGGACGTTCTTCAGGGGCCCGATCGGGGAACAGCGCGCCTCTACGAGGTAGATGGCCATGATATCATATGTATTTGAGGTGTTGTTTATGAACAGAAAAATGGAAGCCATTCTGATACAGCCTTTCCCGCTGTATCATTATTTTCAGAATTTACAGAATGAGGCAAAATGAAACTTGTGGGGAAAAAAATCGCACAACAGACACTCCTGTGAGCACCTGTGGAATTGACTTAATAAAATGAATCCAAGTGTTCAACAAGGCGATTTTTTAAAAGCCGTAAAAAGAAGTGGATGCATTTGATTTCAATTCTCGGATGCTAGCGTTCCCGTCTAAGTCATCAGCGTTTAGCCATGAATGGGGGCTTTACTAACATCTCGTCATCCTCTTTGGGAGGTCAAGGTGATCGCCTTACTGCGCTGTGCAAACAAAAGTCCTTGGAGCCCGAATTCCACGATTCAAGGCGGAAGCGTAGACTGACAAACAAACTGCCAGCACACCAATATTTTTGGGGGAGGGCTTCCAAGAGGCCAACCACAAACGTTTATATTACAGAGCACACTTCATTTGGTCAGGGAAATGGTGATTAAATAGCTTTATATTATTTCGCAAAATCCAGCCAAATTCTTAACATTTGCATTGACTCAAGCAAGTAATTCAAAGTATTCTAAAACATTTTTTCTTTAATTAGGCACTGATCATTTAGTAGTCCTCTCTCCAATTATGCAAATATGTTGCAAAATAGTCCTCACGTTGGGGGACTTGAGGAATTTAGTTTCAAAGTTGACCCATCTGGCTTGTTTTCTATAGAGCTGTGATGACATTGAAGGAACACACCACTTTAAAAATGGCAATCCCATTAACACAACAGCGATTACAGTGAGCTGTGATTGTTAGCAGCATTTTGCTGTGTTCCTTTGTCTGTTTGTTTGTTCCCAGCGAGCTTTACATTTATCACCGTAGCTCTGCCCTTTTCGTTGTTGGTTCCCAGTTCACTCACTGCTTGGTTTTTGGTCAGCCAGCCTTGCGCTTTTCCGTCGAAGCTGCATCCGCCTTTTGTTGACCGGTCCCAGTTAACCCTCATTGGAAGTTCTCCGTGTTTTTTTTTTTTTTTTTTTGCCGATTAATACCTTTATGGCTGCTCGTCTCCCTTTGTTATACTGCAACCACTTGCGTCACAATGCCTAAGCATCCTCCACATAACTGCACTTAAAAACTCGCAACTTCTTCGACTAATTAGCAGGTAAGACAATATGGCAACCGGTTTGCTAGGATGCTGGTATTCCTCCGATGACGTCACAACTCAGGACAACAAAGATAAAATTTGCTGTCTTCAAAATGCATTATCTGGGAAAATAATTTGAATATATTTATGCAAAAACTATGTTTTATTTCTTCACATTTTGCATGTTTAGGAATTTAGGAATACCTTTAAGTACATAAAGTCCCAAAAATGCCTTTAAAATATTCTAGCTAACGAAACTAAACTACATTTTTCTGAAAAGTATGCCAAAATTGCTTCTACGTTTTTGTAAAATCCTACTTGAATATGTCAGTTTAAAATCACACTGGCTAGCTAACCACCATGTGTATGAATGAAATCATTGTCATTTGTTTCTCTTTAAGGGGAAGAAAATGAAGCTTGGTGGATTGTTGAGTGGAGGCAGGGAGAGAGGGATAAGGCTTACCCACACACCGAGGTAGAGGTCCACTCCACTGGGAATTGGCCAGGCAAGTGATCCTGGGGTCCCCCTCCACACGGTGGCCTTGGTTGCACTCTAGTTTGCACTCGGCCATGTAGGAGGCGCTGCCATTGCTACACTTAAATGAGCCGTGGGGGGGCTTGCTGAGGGCCGGGCAGGACCGTGCTGCACAGGTATTCCAACCAAAATAAAACAATACAAACACAAAAGGACAGGTGAGTGCTTATAATACCACTTGGCAACACAGACATAATCAATAGTCCTTACCTGTGTACAAAATACTCTTATTAGGGTGGGTTTTTTTCGACATAGGGTTTGTACAAAGGCTATTTTCATTAGGTAAAAATGACAGTAATATGTCCAGTAGCTTAAATTTGCAGTTCTAGGAAATTCTCCCCATTACAATTTACCACTGGGAAACACTACCGTAATTTATTTGCATTGTCCATAAAAAATGTTCAAAATTGATACGTAATCCTTGCACTAATACACATTTCTAATGCCCTGTTTAGAAGGAGCATGCACCTCTCCTCTTGCTTCAGAGGACAATGCCGTACAAACTAATGCAATGGCAAAGCAAAGTGTCGGCATCATTTTTCAGCAGACTTGAGAAATATGGCTACAATTGCAAGCATTTACAAGCACTTTACTAAAAATTGAAGCACTCTCCAACTTTGAAAATATAGCAATAAATTCAAGAATTTTCAAGGATTTTAAGAACCCGTACCAACCCTGTTTAATACTAAACTATTACAATCATCAATTTATCTCACATTATAAAAATATTTACAAATACTAACAAATAAAGTCACTATTCTTCGTCAATTGGAAAAAATATAAATTCGGTCATTTCTAGCAGCAGTATATTAAAAAATATTTTAAAAAATTATGAAGTGAAACTCTGTTTTGTTGTGCCTCTTGGACTCTTATTCCAGAATAGATCTTCCTGTAGCTCTGGACTTAATAGCCACGTGTACAAGGCCATCAAGTTCAGCTTGGCTTTCTGCTTTAGCTCTCCAAGGATGATTGTCTATTGCGACCCAGGGCTCCATTTACAGACTGTACTGTAATATATTGACCCACTTATTCCTAGTTTTTCACAGGTGTTGAGGCTAATGGTTGTTTGTAGTGAAGTACCCTGTGATCAGCTGCTAATAGTAGGTCGACATACAGTAATGGATAAAACGGATGTGGTAATACAGACGGAAACATGATGATGACGTTTTTGCGCTTTCTGCTTCACAGATGTTCCAGGGGAAGAAGAGGTAGGCAGGGTCCAATTAAAGAGGGGTCTCAGGAAAGAGGAAGGACACACCAGCAGGAAGGAATGTTAAAAGGGAGGGGAAGTTCGTGCAGATGAGTGTTTGGGAGTTCAACAAGTCAGCAAGGGAAGGGACGCAAATGAAACAAGAAGCCCTTTCATGTAGAAAAGGTCATTTTCAACGATGTGACTAAAAAGACATGAAACATTGCAAGGTGACATCATATTCATGAATGGGGAGCGCTGCTCATATGATGTTATATGCAGTCGTTTGGCAGGACCTCCCAGTATTTAAGGCCCGAGGGAGGGGGTCTGCACGAAACGCCTGTCTGTCTACTGCTTGTAAAATTGATGCAAAACACACTACATACCCCAGCCCTTTTATTTTACACTTCCACATACTTTAAACCTGTCATGACATTTAAATCAGACAAGAGGGGTCACTGACAAAAAATACAAATTACACAATATCTTAATTTAGAAAATATTTTTGGACATGACAGTGAATTTTCAAAAAAGGTACTACAATCATTTGCATTTTTTTATTCTTAAGAACTTAAAATCACATCATATTGTTTGACAACAATAAAAACCCAAATAGGTTTTAAACTCACGTTTACAAAAAGCTGGTGAGCCCGACCAGGTACCGTCTGCCTGGCACAGTCGGATGCTAGTGCCATGTAGGTCGAACCCTGGCTGACATTTGATGCCGCAGGCGGCATCGTAGTGGTTGTTGCACACGTTTTGAATGAAAAATCCGTTTTGAGGCGGAGACAGCCGAGAGCAGTGTACCACTTGAATGTTAAAAAAATAATAATAATGATTGAGAGACATCAGGATTTGTGAAAATGTGTCAAGGAAAATCTTGAATACCACAAAAAATGTGTGAATATAGGAAAACAAAATACCGTATTTTCTGCACTATATGGTGCACCCCCAGAAAATTGTCATTTGTGATATTTTCTATATATAAGGCAAACCAGACTATGAGGGACATTCAATTGAAACTACAGTAAAGGCTAAGTTTGCAAAAAAAAGTACTCTTATTGTGAATTTATTGATCGGTTGTGTGAAAAGACATTGTGGGAAGTAATTTGGTCGTCCTAAACGATATTAATGGTCGCATATATTCAAAAAAAATCTTACTCACAATACTTAGTTTGAGGTAAGAAAAAGTGAAACAAAAATGTATACGGGTTTTTAATCACTTTTTGTTTTCTCATTTCTCTAAACCAGATTTAAAACATGGTGCCTGCGGGCAAGCGGGTGACCCCTGTGGACAGCTGATGTGCCAGAGGATCTGTTCTGAAAATACCTCACCAGTGCTGAGTCAATGTGATATTCAAGTAGGAATATTATTTAGTGGTTGACTGAGTATATTTATACCGTACTTCTATTGATTAAACATTTGATAGCGTAGTAACAGCATAGTAATTACATAATAAATTGTTATTTTAGAAATGCATATCAAATTGGGTGCCCTGCGGCCTGATTAGTGACAAAAAGTATTTGTGTTTAATTTGGATGGCATTTAAACAATGTGCAATTGTGAGCAACCATCTATGTCTTGGTCCAGTGGTTAAGATTTGGTGTTCTTAACATTGCTATCCTGTTGGTTCCTCAATGCCACCATTGTTATACAAATGTGGTCAGCGCTAAAATTTATTGACTGGTCAATAATTGTACAAATATAGTAACGCTTCTATGATTTCTTTGTCTGCATATAAGGTGCACAGGGTTATAAGATGCATGTTATATTTTTATTTCTGGTCGATTTTGAGGTTTTGCGTGTGCCTTATTGTCTGGAAAATACGGTAATGGTGTGCACATTTAAGTTCCTTCCCATTTACCCTGGCAAGTCAAGTCCATGCGCTGGTAGCCTGGTTTGCAAACACAGTCGGCGAGTGAGGTGCTGCCAGGGCGCGACGTGTGCTGTTGGTCTGGGCATGGCAGGCAGGTGCTTAAACCTCCAGGGAGTCCCTCTGGTTTGTAGGTGCTTGGAGGGCATACTTTAAAAAACCAAAGAACAGATGATAAAACACTGATGCACGTTACTTAAAACGCCAAAAAGTAGGTTTATCGAGCCATCAAAGCTGATTTAAACACCAAGGTCATTTTTTTATTTGTATCAAACTTGATTAAAAACAGGATGCAGAGGATTAGCCTTTTGGGGAGACGACTTAATATCGTCAGTCATAAACTCTGCCAGTCCACACCCACGCGTATGTTTAAACATGCTTGAGAGTTGGAAAAATACGAAGGGAAAAAAACTCTCCACAGGGGATATTTGATGGGATTTGTAGCCCTTAAGCAATGAGACATATTATGTGTTTTCCTTCCATCTTATTTGCAATTCACAGTAGTTGCAACGTCCACACATTAAGGCTTATGTGTAGCATGGAGGGTAAATAGTCAACACACTGGTTTTATTACAACTCATTTAGTGGCGGTCAAGTCAAAAGGACGTGTGTGTGAATGAAAGCCAATGGATAATTTCAGACATGACTGGAAAATGAATTGGAGAGGAAGTCAGCCATTTTGATTTGAATAGGACCTTTAAAGTCAGAAGATTTTAACCCTCCCACACACACCAGGTTTACCAATAGACCCTAAGTGAGCATGTGTCCTATAGCACAACAAAAAAATGATTCATACCTGAATTTGAAATTTATGAAATTTGAAAAAATTTGAAAGTTATTTCCCTGACACCATTTTAAACAAAGTGACCCAAAATGGGGTGGACATGACTACCATTGAGGATGCAGTAAAAAAGACTAAAGAACTGATGGCTAAAGTTTACCATTCACAGGCAAAGCACACACGTTGGATCAAAATTTTAACCGAATAAATAAGCCTAGGAGGAAAAATACATGGACGTAAAGATCATTCGACGATGCATGAAAATTCTTAACGTCCCATGGCTATTATTAAACAAAAACCTAAAAGTTCTGGTTTCATGCAGCAGACAGGGATAGTTAGAAAAAAGTTAACTGGCAGCGGGTAATTTGATTTGAAATGAGGCAATATTTTGGGGTCACATTCCATGACAAATGTGACCTGAGAAGGTATAATTGCACATGTTAGCCTTTGACCTCAGTTTCACACAAAAAATTGGTAGACAAGTCTGTCATAATACAACACACTGATCGACTCAAGGACTGATGGCTGAAATTGTACAGGAAGTGTGTTATTTTGCTATGAAGCACCCCTTCGGGGCCACAACTCCCGAAAGGTTGCATGTTTTGGCTTACCATGCGTAGAACAGATGGATCCACACACACAAATACACACACAGTTTCATCAGAGCAGACTTTCTGGCCTGTTCCTGAGGAATAGAGCCAAGATGGGAGGGATTCGCAGGAAGTGATGAACGGCGAAAGAATGAATTTTCTTGTAAAATGTATCAGCACACCACAGGCCACAAGGTGGGTTCGCAGCCATTGTGTTTGGATGCTGCAGAGTTCGCAATCACACAGCAGCCAGACACATTTCAAGAGGAAATAGGGCAGATGAGCAGAAAGAGAAAAGTCTTTCTGCCTTGACTGGGTACCATTCTTTGGTTAAACAATTGAAAATAACTTACAATTTGGCTGTTTATACACAGTCTACAAAGAACTTTGCTAAGTTGAATGGGTTTAAGTTTTAAGTCAGTACAAGTTCCCAAGCAAGAAGCAGTTCCAACTTCCCAAACCAACATAGACTAGATTTCACCACTCGAGTAGGGTAATTACTCTCTGAGGAAGAAAAAAACAAAAAAGCACAAACAGCATGCAGACCAGTTCATACTCAAAGAGCAACGTTACAATCACACAAGAACGTTTCGATTAGGCTAGCCTAAAAAAAGACTGGGCCGAACACTGAAGTTTATCTGGAGGCACCACAGTGACCAACATAGGCAGGGTGGTTTTAACTCCGAGGCTCATATTCGTAGGTCTCACTGTGTACATTGGTTGGCCGGCGCCCGCAAAATCCACAAACACATGCTAGAAAACACACAGCAATCCACACGGTGCAATTACAAACGCGGCTTCCCACCTCTTATCTTCGACACAAATTACCTAATTGCAAGGCACCAAATCTCCCAATTTGATGTTACCGATGGAAATATGTGTGCACATCTGGTCCTAGTCATCATCTGGTTTATTATATTCAGCAGCCGAAGCCAGATGGAAAATCGAAATTCTGCCATTTCATCTTTGGGAGCGTCGATGGCTAATCTGAGATTTCCCAGAATTTGTCCGGGAACCAAAATGCAACTAGTTTTGCCTGCCCTAGGTCATATGGGTGTCCCTACATGTTGTTGATCATTGTGACTGCAAGTATCAGCTTACAGATATTGAAAAAAAAACCTTTTCATGGTAAATATGTTCCAGACTGTTTGGTTATAAATGCAAAATCCATACAACACGACAAATCAAACCCCTAAATGACTAGTAGATACAATTTGACCAAAATGTTCTCCGTTTTGGCTTGAAGAGGCATTTTCACATAAAACAAAGGCCTCAAATCAAGTGAAATGTAAAAAAATTTGTCTTTTAATTTTAGGAAAAAAAGGTCTCAACCAGCACACAGGGATGACCCAATGGCGTAACGTTTTCTCACAATTATATTTATAGGAAGAGGAAGGGCAGCGCCCGCGATCCGATGCTCGCTGGACGCGGGAAGCAAGTCGCTCTCGCAATCGGATTGTGATCTGGATACGGAAGTGGATCTTCCGTCGCGGGCGATGGAGGTGTCAGGATCGGAACAACAGGTCGATAGCCAGGAAAGGAGAGCAAAAACGTGGTCAGGGTCAGAAACAGGTCGTAAGCCGGGACGGGAGAGCAGACGTGGTCGGGATAAAAAACGGGTCTTAAGTCGGAGACAAACGGGAGCAAAAACGGGACAGGCGGGAGTCGGAGTCAAAAAAGGCTTGCCTTGTATACACAGAGGTTCTCAGACGGACTGACAACAGGGGACTTAAAGGACTGGGTTTGAATAGGGAACGGGAGCCAATCAGAGCCCGTCGGGGTTGGCGCCAGATGACCGGGCACAGGTGATTCACATTGGTAATCATGACAAAAAATGTCCTTATTCTTCAGTAAAAAACAACTCTATTCCGGTTTGAAACCACTATTTTTTTTCACCGACTTAAATAATAAAGAACTCAAAAGTCATAAATAAAAATCACCAATCAGCATAAAAATTGGTTGCCAAGTCTACCACAACAGGGGTAGCTCAGGAGGTAGAGCGCTCGTCTTGGGATCAAGGGATCCCAGTTCAACTCCCGGCTCGTCTGTGTTACATGTCGAAGTGTCCTTGGGTAAGACACTGAACCCCTAACGCCCCCAATGAGCAGGTTAGCGCCTTACATGGCTGCAAGGCTGCTATTGGGAAATGTGGAGCACATTGTAAAGCGCTTTGGGAAGTCATTGACTTGAAAAGTGCTATATAAATGCAAATCATTTCATTTCATTTCAACAGACTAAATGATGAAGTCGCAAGGACTTATAAAGGAAATTCAAAAGTGTGTCCAGCAGCTTTGTAGCCAAATAAAAAAAAAACTACCTTGGCAGCAAATTTGAAATAATTAAACATCACCAATCAAAGTGAAATCTGGATGCTTTAAAATGGTTGAAGGACATACCTATGAAAATAATCATGTTGGGGGGACAAAGGAGTCATTTAGGGTGAACTCCTTTTGAAGTTCTGATACATTTTGTCTTTTTGACTACCTAGGCATGCTCACTCTGCTCGGTTGTGGTCTAAGCCTTCAAACCCTCTCACGGCAGACATTCTATCAAGCCAACTCCTAAATTCCAGAGTGTTGCAAGCAAAAGACGTTCCACTCCGAACAGAGACTTAACATGTGCATAAATAGACACTGGAAAATCACAATTAAAGTGTATAGTCTGGCCTGCAAAACACATTCAAGCCAGGGACTGACCGGCAAAGAGACCAAAACCGTTGTTTTGTTTTGTGTTAACACAGCTTGAATATACATTGGATCCGACACGCCATTCATCATCAGGCCTGACATAATGACCTCCTACCTTCTGTGGAAAGGGACTCAATAAGCGTGATCAATTTGTCTCCCATCCTAAACTTAATAAAGTGCAATTTTGAGGGGGAAAATCAAGACGTTCTGAGCATTGATAGCATTTGCAGACTCCTAAGGACAACACGCAGATCCCACTCTCTTATTACAGACTACGGGAACATTGGGGTTCAGCGGTGGGAGTGAAGCCAACCGCTAAACAACTGTACAAACATGGGCAGCTCTCCAGTCTGGTGAGCTTGATTATAAATGGCAGTGTGCTGGGAAATAAGTGACAAAAAGGCCAACCGTGTACGCAGGCTACCGTGTAAATAAACGTTTTGAAATCGAAAGAGGTCTGTTCTCAATCATCTGATCTTCGACGTTGAACCATACTCGATAGACACTTTTTCTTGAGTGAAAAAAAAGTCCACCTTAAACTCCAAAAGGCACAGGTAATGGAGTCTGTTTGAGAGGGGTACAAGCCCTTGTCTACGGTTTCAAACACAGTTGATGATATCGACAAGATTGTTGAACAGTTTTCTGCAGAACTTGCTAACAAATCTGGCGTGAAGGAGAAGGGAAAACACTAAGATGTGAATTTGGCCCACAAGGACCATTGTTCAACTGCTATGTCTTGGACCTTAAACAGGTAGTCAAAGCGACTAATGATACAGTCACAAGCTAATATATGCCCTGAGATATACAAATCCTTGATGTACCTTTACTGAGACTTCTAGATAAGGATTCAGCTCCCTTCTTTGGACAAACAGTTGACAAATGTAAATCTCAGCCACAATGGATATATATGTGTTTTCATAACATTTTCTAGGGCAAGAGCATGTACCTGGCCCTGACTCAGGAACAGTTAAAAACTGCATCAATCATCTAATAAAGTCTTTTACAGACCTGTATGTGTTATTTAACAAGGACAGAGAGCTCTCCATAACACTTCAATTATTGGTCTCAATAAGGTCTTAAGTTCACAGCGTGATTTGTTTTTTTCACTGCTGCACAAGAATAAGAACGGATCCGCAAATGAGGCTTTGGTTTTGGCCGCAGAGAAGCAAGACGTTAGAAGGAGACAGGCACGCTGTCCAGACAGTTTATAGTTATTGATGCCGTGGGGGGAATTTGAAGGTTTACACAGCACGAGATGTAACAGAGAGCCCTTACTGTTTATGTAACAGGTCCATTCCTTAGGTGCAGATCTTTGACTTATTACAGCATCCAACTGTAAATTACTGAAAATAAAAAGCCACTTTTATTTTGTGTGCTGGCTGGGGAAAACTCGGGGGTATTTGGAGACAGTTCAAAACGAGTGCTCATTTTGGAAATGTTTGCTTTGAACAACAACGTGGGCTCTGAATTGCATCGTGACCTTCACTGGACCTTATTCATAGAATTTGCCTTCTTAGAGTTCTGTTTCATAAAGAGTTCCTTGGGACTTTTGTTGTAGGTCCTATGTTATAAAAGACACGTCAAACAAACTTTGCAACAATTAAACTGCTTTTGAAACTAGTTTCAGACTAAGGAGCTAATTATTTTTGCAACAAAAAATTGTAACCAGGTGACCAAAATCAACAATGAAGCAGACCTCCAGCACAAATTCTGATATTAAACTTTTTTATGGATCCTGTTAAAACCAAAACACTACAGGGTTCCTAAAGCTTAAGGCAAGTTAAATTTGAGACTTTTTAAGACTTTTTGATGCCTTTTTAAATCAAATTAAAGACCAAGTTGACAGAACAACACAATTGAAACAAACAAAACAAAAAAACACCACATGAATTGGAGTCAATTTTAAACAAAAGTCTTTTTGTTTTGTTTTTAAATCAAATCTTGGTCCAGTTAAAAACTTTCAATCTGAAAAACATAACACTCTCCAAAGTTTTACACATGGAAAACAATAAAAAAAGGATGTTCACCTAAGGAGTGGTTACATAAACAGTAAGGGCTCTTTGTGACATCTTGTGCTGTTTAAACATTTTGGATCCTTAGTCAAAACTGGCAAATAACTACAAATTTCATAGAACTCTTCTGCTACATTCATGAAGCATTTTTGTCATGAGGCATTAAAAATGACTTTTTTACATAATCTTTTTAGTTCAAACAAATAATTAGATTTGTGTGTTCACATTTTCAAGACTTTCGAAAATTGGATTTAAGACATTTTACTGCCAACCAAGGTCTTATTTCTAGAATTCTGAATAAAATGCCTATTAAGATATTTTAAGGATCTGTGGTAACCCTGTACTAATATGTTTTGATTGGTGAAATTGGTTTAAATCGATGTACGGGAGCTCAGGTATCCAGGGGGTGCTACTGAGTGAGTTTACCATACCCCACAGAAACACAATCCAGAACTGTCATTCCAGACAGAATCTAGAAGAGGTCACAGTCCTTGATTGACTCACATCCCACAGAACTTTCTCAAGTCTTCTCCATCACAAAAATTCTAGGGGTGACAAAGTCCCCGTTTGTCAAAGTCCGGCAATTCTGTTAGAAAGTGCCTTGCCTTTTGTCTTTATCTGCTGGAATTCCACTAATGTTTTTTACAAGTGTCTGTTTCTCTTGGCTCGGGTGGGCCAATAAACAATTCTGCCATACACAGTGGAGGTTTAGATAAGGTTTCCAAACATATTGCACCGTCAATAATAATTACAACCCCACTGACAGCATTGATGTTCTTGCACGTTTTGGGGAAAAAGGGGAGACATTAAAAAAAAAAACTTAAGAGTCTAGACAGCTGACCCACCTAAAAGCCGCTCTTAAACAAACACACGCTCAGGCACTCACAAACACACTGTAGAAAGGGGAGGATTGAATTTGGCCGCAGTGTTTTTCTCAGAATGTCAAAAAAGCTGAGCCTTGACGTACGCAACAACACTTTTAGACAGGAGAACTTCAGCTCAATTTTGACTTGGAGTTATTTCACACACTGTTTGCCCTTTGTTATTAAGTTAAAAAAACAGTAAAGGCCCAAGTATTTTAAATTAGTAAATCAGTTATTTTCATTGTGTGTGTATTAAATGTATTTTATGGACTATACGGTGAGCCTAAAAACCCCAATATGGCCAAAAATTTGTTAGTGCGCCTTACAACTTGGTGCACCTTAATCACCACAGAATACGGTGGATAAAATTAGAAATGCATTCAGTAATTATTGGTATGCATTACTACAAGGTCTTACGAACATGCCCTATTTTAGCAATGATTGAGCTTATCAATAAACATCGCTTTATCTCATGATCACACTATTTTTATCCGCACAGCAACAACACTGATTTGCATAGTGCATTCTGTTCGCGTAAACAGTTTCTCCACTTCGTCGCCTGTGTGTCAATAACCACTTAGTTTAATAAGTATGTGTACGTAAAATTGCTGTATCACTTCTGACAGGAATGGATCACGTATTCAACATGTTCAAAAACGGCTCGCATGCACAAACTAGGGACACAGTTTGAAAGTCCCCAGCATTTTCGCAACTTGGCACTGCTGCGTAAGAAGCAGGCTTTAAAAGTACAGTGTGTAATAACTATTGACATCTAAAAGACAGCAAACATTTTGAAGCAGCACAAAACTTCTTCAAAACAGATGACTCTTGGCAGGCATACCAACAGTCCGTATAATGGGGAGTCAGAGATCACCACCTTCAAAGATTAAACTTTTATGTTTTGTTATATTTGGAAGATAATTAAATATCCAGTCTATTACATCGTGTAACTATCTGTCACAACAGCAAACGCACACAGTAAGATCTGACAGTTATTCCGTTCGTTTTTTTCATAGTGCCCTGTTTAGATGTGGCATGCTACACATAAGGGGCAATGACGTACTAACGCCAGCTGGAGTTAAACAAGATGGAATGAGAACTGCAATGGCAAAATGAAGCCACCAGAGAGAAGTGTCGGTGTCATTTTTAGGCAGATTGTTTAGAAATATTGCAACAATTTCAAGCATTTACAAGCACTTAACCCAAGTTTCAAGCACTTCAATCCTTGAAAACACAACATTAGATTTCAAGCATTTTCAAGGATTTCAAGAGCCTGTACAAAGCCCAGTGCAGCTTGTTTATCTTTTTAGTTTTGTTTTTATCTAAATAAAGGGCTTATATACAGGTGCGGTTTTCAGTCTGAAAAATACTGTTTACTAAAGGAAAAAAAAAAACACACACCACAAAATGAATACAACACCTACTAATAAAGATTTTAATTATTGCCCCTTTTTTCTATCATATCCTTACAATGGGCCTCATAACGTGGGCTAAACTGGCTGCGTTAATGAATGAAGGAACTCTGGCATAACATACAGCAGAGAACAATAAAATGGTTCATTGAGGTTTGTTTAATTTATATTGGAAAGCATCTTGTAACAGTCACGAACAATCCCAGGTAAAAATCAGTCATCAAGTAACCTAAACGGAAAAATCCGGCGACAACTGCGGCACAGTGGGGACAAACCCATATTTATGTGACATACCTGTGCACTCATTCTGCAGACCCTTCCCATAGTATCCCTTCTCGCAGATGCAGTCATAGCGTCCGGTGTGTGTGCCACACTTGCAGCTGGCCATCACGTCACAGCAGTCGTGGCCCGCTTCGCACAAGGACGAGCACTGGGACAGATCCTCCAAGGTGTAGCTGCCCGTGGGGAGATCTTAGGAAACAAGACAGAGGTGTTAAGTTAAAACACATCGAATGTTAAGATGTCTCCTTCCCATTAATGTGACAAGCGATAGAGCATGCAGCTGAAAGCCTCCAAGCGTGCACTGAGGCTTTCTGGCCCACTTCATGACAAGGCCGAAGCAGCCTTTTCAGTTCTCACGGCCTTTTCCACATCTGCCTCTGATCTTTTATGACCGTGTCTCCCAACTCTTGGGCTTCAGACAGACCGCAAGTTGGGGCTCAAGATTTACAGCTTTTCCACGTTTTATACATATATGTCACAGTCTTTTTGCCAAATTTGATTAAATTTTTTTCCTCTTAAAATTCTGCACAAAAAACTTCCTGTTATGAGATTTCTGTAAACTTTAATGGGCAATGTGGTGCATAAGTTCTACAAAGATATTTCTAAGATGAAAGTTGTGGCATAACTACACAGTAGAAAGAAAACGTGGCAGTTATATTTGTGCATGTTTTTAATATTTCTCCTCTCATATTATATACTTTTTAGTTTGTGTTGGTTGAGCTGGCGTTGCACGTGCTGACTTTTTGAAGAACCGTTTGCTACTGGTCAAAAATACACTCATGAAAAATCCTACTCAGGGATAAATAGATAAACCTCTGACAATCTTCTCATCAACAATTTGGTACCATGACTAAAACTAGTGTGATGATGAGATAAGACCTAGTACCTTTTCATGTGCCATATGTATGCCTAGTGATCTAGTCAAGTGAATAGGATCTGAAGCACCCAAGCCGTGATTCTGTTTTTGGGCAACCCTAGCCCTTACAGTATTATTAATTCTGGTGTGCCTTTTATATATGAAATAAAATTCACAAGCTACAATTTTTTAAGGGGTACCCCTTATAAACCGGTATGCCTTACAGTGCAGAAAACACGATTTAGGTGGATGCGAGTGTTTCTATTTGTAGGCAAAACACTTCCTAACCATCTCTATTTTAAATGAAAAGAGATTCTTATTATGCGATTGTAGAAAACCTATGAAATGTCCTTAAAAGACATAAATGGAAAGAGTTGTGCAACCCATCCAAAATTCTGTCAAGAGGTTCAACAGATGTTAAGTTGGTCAGCTCGTTCGAAGAATTTTGTCATAAAATGATGGAAAACGGTTTTAGTCCATCCTACAAAAAAAAGATGATATCACAGGAACCTAAACTGGCCCATTGTCTTACCTTCATGCAGCGCACGGCGAGCCAGCGCTTCAAACTCTGCAAAATTGTGCAGCAGGTAACAGTGCTGGTCCTTGGGGTGGGAGGCCATGTCATGCAGCTCCCGGATGTTTCCCTGCCAGATACCCAATGTGAAAATTTCCACGCCACGCTCCCTCAGAGCCGCGGCCACAGGACGAGGGTCTCCACCGTTGGAGTAGCCGTCGGTGATCAGAAATATGACCTTGCTGGCATTTGCACGGGAATGACGCAGGATTTGCTAAAGGACAAAATATAAAGTCATTTTCAACCCAATCCATCATTGGTAAGGAATGAGGAACAGCACTTAAACAAACTGAACTGAGATCAAGGTTGTTAGGTACGGTATTTTCGGGGCTATAAAGCCGCCCAAAACAAAGAGTGCCGACGAATCCTACCAACCAGACCACGAGAGATACATACGACAAATGAATAGGCATTAGGTGTTATCTCATTATCACACTATTTATAGTCACTGTACCAGATCTGTTAGAGAAATGTCAAAACATAGTGATTAAAATTTGTATTATATTTTTTTTTCACTTTTTCACAGCTCAAATTAAGCACTGTAAGTGACACATGCCGCCAAGGGTTTATTTATCCCTTTCATGAAAACGGAATTACTTCTAAACATGCCTTTCTCCGAATTCAGTTCAGAATGATCACTCATATGCAATTGTGATTAGTGCTATTTTTCCACTGACCAATCAAGACACAAATACTGTACTTTTTTATCTTTTTTGCAACCCCAGCCCTTACTGTAGTTTTAATTATTATCCGGTGCGCCTTGTAGTAAAGTAAATACAGTACATTTTATGAAAAACTATAAAACAAACTATTAAAACAAAAGATTTGTAAAATATTTGTTGCGCATTTTGCAGAATACAAAAAATAAATATTAACAAAAAGATTACATAATAAATGATCCAAAACTATTATGGATATGCTAGATTTAGTTTGACAAGCAGTGTGGCTAGATTTTATACACAAACTTCTCTTTATATAAGCAGAGAGGCCAGGTTTTGGTGATAGGAGCAGGAGTGGAGTAAATATCACCCTACGTCACATATGACCACTAAAAGCAACCCTCAGTTGTAGGCTGCTTTAAATTCCCACCTCAGCAGAAGCAATGGGTGAGACAAACTGAGAGAGTCCCAAATCTGGGATGATTTCTTTGACAGACAAGGCAGCTGCTCACCAGTGGCGGTGGAAAACCGCCTCAAAATACTGGGCAGACGCAGATACGCTTCCCAAGCTAACTTTAGCCCTGCACTTACAATCCACCACATACAATTAGACAGGATGTCCAATTCAGTGAACCCTTTATTTTCAGGGGTACGACGGGCTCACATTCCCTTGCGAACTGGCCAATGTCCTAATAAACATTCAGAAGGGTTGTGACTGAAAGATGCCCAACAACTGAAGACGACTGATCTAGACGTGAAAGGACTATGTTGAAGAGAATTGAGGTGTTTTCTTTTGAGCAAAATAGTTAAGGGGTACCATCTTTTGGTCACTTGGTGCCAAGGAGCAATGCCTCTTTGAACTGTGGTTTGCTTCAAAAAATGTGTTTGTAAACCATCTTGTGAATGTGAGTTAAAGGTGGTGTGTGTCGTTTGAGGCGTCCCTAGAAATTTGAAGGTAAATATTTCCTCTATTAAGTATGTGTTAACAATGCCCAACTGAGTTCAAAGAGCCTATATATATATATATATATATATATATATATATATATTTCCACTGTGCCTATCTGCTTTTATCCTACATGTATCAGAGCTGTTCAGGACTCACAACACATAAAAAAGCAGGGGGGCGGGGGGTAGGCAGGCAATGAAGGATTTAATAATCGTGCTCGCGGTTTTCTGTTAGTGTAGCATGAAGACGGTGAAAGTAAAAAAGGACTTTCAAAAACAGTCCAAATGCCAACCCAAAACCAACCCAAACCTCAAAGAAGATGAAAAAACAAGAGTTTATTTAAGCGCACCTAAGAAATTCATGTATTTGCAAGCCCCTCAGCTTGACAGAGACTGCAATGATTATTCAAGCCATAAATGGTGTCAATAGGTAGAACATTTTTAAATTCCAGACAGCACCTTGAAGGATTCTCTGTATAAAAACTTTACCATCTTGCTCCACTTTGGGAGCGGCTTTCAAATAAGAAGAAAATGTTTGAATTGAACAAAGTCATTGCTATAAATAGATGTAGTAGCATCTTGGTGGCAAAGAACCACATTCAACTAAAACAGAGTTTAATTTTGAAGCGAGTTGAGGGCTTACGCTTTGTCCAAAGAGCTCTGCCACTATTCAGTTAATAATGAACCATGTCAAAGTGAATTGAAGAGATTAATTTAAAAATCTCTTGGCAATAACGGTCCAAAGGGGCCAGAGGAGAGGAAGGCAGAAAAAGAACTGGGCAAAAAACATCGATGGAATAGACTTTGCCACGACCCCAAAACAGGCCATGAACCATCAACATTTGAGAAAGCTGTCCATAGTTGCGTCCTCAGTGGTGCCCTGACAACCCAGGCGGTTAAGAAAACTTTGAACCGTAATTAAATCACTGTATGATATTCAGTATTACGCTTAACATTCTTCCATAACTTTCACAAGAAGGAAGAGAAAATAATCACTGATATGTGTACCGTTAATTTAGGACTACAAGCCGCTACAGTTGTGTTACATATTTAACACTAAGGCTTGAAAAAAGACGCACCGTGCGGCTTATACTAATTTTATTGTGGTGGCATTGAGAAAAACTGTAAGCTTCTCTTTTCCGACGACTGAGCTCTAAATAATGTGTAAACATTTATGATAACCTTTGAGAGAAATTAGTCCATGCTTGTGCCATCATTGTTGCTATGATACATAACAGGAGCAAAATTGGAGGTTTAACAGTATTTTATTCAATATTTACAACATTATCACGATACGTCAACTTTTTAAACCAAATCAAATCCTCAATTTATACATCCGAATTTAACATCACTGGAAGTTATCCATCAATGGGGTCGATGTTAGGTCGCTCAAGTTTCGATAATCCTCAAGAAACCATAACAAGTGAATGCAATTTGGTCCATTATCACTGAAAGCACACATAACAACAAAGAGACACATCTATGTTGCAATCTGGCACTGTGAACTAGAAATATAAGGCTTTTTACACAAAGCGCCTCTCATTCACGTTTTCTTTCGCTGCAGTAGTAAATATGTGCTCTTCTTCGTAATCACCATCTTGAATGGTCACCTTATCCCAAAACACAAGACATAAACGACTCAGAATACTACAGAAAATGACGCAGGTGAAAGCGGTGGCAGGTGTGCGGGGCTCGCCGCGGTTGGCGTTCTGCAGTCAAAAACATCAATGCCAAATTCTTAACCTGGTTGACGCTAGGTGTGCGCTGGGCTTAGAATGTAAAACATGGACGTGAATCTTTATGGTAGTTTAAGCATTCCAGTGCGACTTATTCAAAGACAATATTGAGTTTCTTTGTTTAACTTGAGCATGAGTTTTAATTAAGAGCGCTCAGTTGTCTGGAAATTACGGTAGTTGCTTTTCACATGGGTCCAATCATAGGAAAGAACACAAAGGGTGTGTCAGGGGGGCGACAAAAAGCACTGCTTTCTTGTCTAATTGGCAAAAAACATCAAGTGGCCTCTGGCAGCACAAGCGTAATTACAGTGGCCGCAAATTGAGGGACCGAGAAAAGAAAAGGAGGGCAGCTGGTCGTGCTGAAGCTTTTGGGGGAACAAGGCCGGGTGGTAGCGGTGCATAAAATGTCAAAATAAACTGCTATTAAACATGAAGATGTTTAAAACAAAATTATTGTGCTGAATGCAGCTTGTTCATTTTCTCTCAGAAGAAAATAAGTATATCATAAGCAAAAGCAGTGACGACAGCTGGAGTTTATTTCAAGTGCCAAATAGAAGAATAACCGTAAAGTGAGGAATCTCTCTGTCTTTGAAAATTTTATTCGAGGAGTATAGGCAGGCGTCCATGTGCTTGCCATCAGAACAAACTAGTGCATTGTTGTTTTGGTGACTGAAGAAGTCTGGATTACTCTGTTCAGGGAGACGTGGCACCTGGATAAGCATTCTAGCCGAAGCAACTGCCACGAACCCTGGCGCATCCCACAATTTGGTGTCTCAACTCATGTCAAAAACAAATGTGGCATCCTATTTGTACCAGGGTCAAATCACGTCACATGTATTTGTATAGCCCTTAATCACAAACAGTCTCAAAGGACTACACAGGCCACAATTACAACATCCTTTGATCTGAAACCTGCATACAGCAAGTAAAAACTCAAAAACCTCAGCGTGAAGAAAAAAATAAAGACCAGGCTGCTGTAGATGTTGCATTGGGTAAATATACATAGTCCACATCAGCAATAAACAAAGGTAATGACTAAAAATTTCAAGTATGTGAATTTTCCTATTCTTCCTCCTAAGTGTTGGAGCAATGCAGACTAGATATTAGACTTGCCAAAAGCAGGTGGAACAGTTGTAATGTAATTTCAATTCATTTTAAACTATCCCCCAAAAACTGAAATGAAAATGTATCTCAAACATACAACCTATTTTAAAAGAGGAACCATATATTGATGTACTTTATATATATACTTTTGTTGACTTGTTCTTTTTTTAAAGAATATTATTGAAAAATATACATTTCCTAGACTTCAAACCACCAAAAACTGCGGCACGAATACGGTGCAGTTATGTTATGATTACAAAAATCAATTGGCGTAAAAAGAAGATGAAAGGAAGAGCATGCATGGTTTTGTAATATATAATCTCTTGACTTCCAGTGTATTCTTTGAGATGATGCAGGAAAAGTAACTCTTGTTAGCTGTGTTGGCACGAGTCCAAGAGTGTGATAGCGAGCTGGTGACAACTACCACATATCTTTGTATGTGATTTGGAGACAAAGATATGCAGTAAAAACTTCCTACAGAGTCCAGTGACTTGTGGACTTTTTTTTATTCATTTTTTTCCTTTTTATTTGCATCCACCAAATCCAGCATCCAATAAAAACAACAAAAGCCTGCAATAGCAATCCAACCACATCCGTTGAGAAACCCCCCGTCCCTCCTCCCCTTGCTTATTTCGGAAGTGAGAGTGCTTATTTTGACATGCTATCTGCTCTACTCTACACTTTCACTGACACAAACATCAACACGCAACCCTCTAATGGCGCTGCTTTTGATTTAAACATTCCGAGGAGTCTGAACGAGTTACTAAGCAACCTTGTAATATTTTTGCATAAATCACACTTATAGTTGCAAGCTGTTCAATTAATTTCTTCAAGATCGGTATCAGGAGTTTATGGAAGTTGACTTTCAAACTTATGGAAGGCAAGTAATTTGGCGGATTTTCATTGAGCGATGCTGTTCAAGACAGCCACACTCAATTGGGGATGGCAGTCCATGCTGTCAAATTCACTGACAGGCAGCCACTTCCTTTGGAGACCCCCTGACCCTGCCAACAAAGTATTTGCCTTCAAAGCCTGGCCGCCATTCACACCGTGTATGCGCCAGACACCTCGACACCTTTTATTTATCAGCTGCCTGCATATGTGTCTAGTGGCAGAATAGGTTGCCAGAGAACTAAGGCTTGGGTGGCTGATGATTGTGGACTAAAGCAGACTCAGGAAAACACTTTGGGTAAGTGACACCGGGCCTGGATTCTAAGTCTAGGCTAAAAACTGGAATCCCCACTAATTTTCACGGGTTTTTAAAATATGTCCTCCTAGAAACGGAATTTCTCCACTTTTCATTCTTCAACGCTAACCAAGGACAGTCAATAGTCTTTGAAATAGATAAATGGGCTTCCCTGTTCTCCGGGTCAAAGGCCTTCACAAGTGTCGTACTTGGGTGACCTCACCGTGAGCAGATCTGTGCCTGACCTGAGTTTCTTTTACTGTGTACCACCGCAGATACATGCTAGCTGAATCCAAAAAGCTTCAGTTTAAGTTGAAGAAAAAGCATTCAGCAAAAGCGTATCGTGTGAAGAACGATGTGACAAGAAGTTCACAGAGAAGTAAACATAGTACTACTAGCTCGACTCCTCTCGATAAATCAAATTTACAGATGTTAAGTCAACCTTGGCCAGCTCAGCATTGCCTTATTAATAATGTGAAATAAAAGAAATAATAAAAGTAATAAAATCGTATGTTATTTTAGAGCCTAAGAACAATGTCAAAGTGAGTTGAGGCTTTTCATTTGAACAAAATTAGCGCTTAGTTGTTGTCATCTTTGTGATAAGAAACTTTGTTTAGGTGATGTGATGACAAAAGTGCACCATTTTTTGGCATATGTGTCCCAAATAACTATAATAACTCGATTGATATTTCATTTGAAAGAAATAAGCGCTTAACCACCATGTGGTGGCATCCTTGTGGCAAGGAAATAGCTAATGTAAGTTAAGGAGTTTTATCTGGGCAACAGTTGTGCTTTGCCTGGAGTAGTGAGGTATCATATTCCAGAGACTTTCTGACATGTTATGGTAATCATAATCCTTTAGACAGCCAATTTACTTAAACATCAACAGAAACCATCCACACCAGACACCATGTATTTTGTACGGGTTATATGTTGTCACGGGTGACCGGTGAGGTGACAGTAGGGTTTCCAGGAAAAAAATACACATGGCAATGCAATGTCTGAAAAGATGGAAACTATCTGCACAGTGGTGAGTGAGGAGACCTCAGGGTCCTTGCGTCTGAGAAACTTCCAGGCTGGAAACTAGGCCCAAATTTCTGGAAAATATTCTGCTTCCATCAGGACAGTAACAATCATTTGTCAAACAATGAGGTCGTGTGTATGCTCGCGGCCGCTGAGATAATTTCTACCCTCAATGGCCAGATTTTTATGGCGGCAAGGTGAAGCACCCCAATCCTGGAGAGCAGCCTGTGGGGCTTTGACAGGTTGAGTGGGAGGAAATGATTCAGGCCAAGATGGCGGGAAGCAGCATTTGGCGAGACAGGAAGCAGACCTTATCATGTTATCGCACTCGGGCCTCACCCGAGGGAGTGAGATCAAAGACCTGCACCTTGCTTTCATGTGATGCAAAGGATGCGCTTAGGAACTGGTGAAGCTACGTGATTCATCATTCAGTTCCTTCTGGCGAGCTTCGCATATAGGAAATAAGATTTTGATAATCGCGGCAGCGATAGAAATAGCCATAGTCAGCCTTTTAATGAACTACTACGCAGTTTGCCAAATTTGCCCAACACGCTCAAAATACAAGCACCTAAAAATCGGGCACATTTGAGAACAGTTAGAGCTGCTAAATACTGTAATCAGTTAGGATTCTAATGCAAAATATAGTTTCTTGATATAAAATATAGCACGTTGATATTATTTTACACAGAGATTATTACTGCGATTTCTAATCTTTCCGTTTTAAATAGGACAAGCCCTGAAATGTTTTTTTCAATCAAGTTTATAGCATGTGACCTTGAACTATAGGTATTGTGGATCAACTGCTGCCATATCTGTTTCCTATGACCTTGCAAATATTGTGAGTCTTGTTTAAGCTTGCAGACTGCAGTCAGTGTCTAAAGCCGTCTTGAGTCTGGACGGAAAACACAGAAACTGGAGAAATGGGAGACGTTGTGCTGACTCACTGGAATGAAAGTCACATTTTTTTGCCTGGCCTGCAGAGGCTTTGGCAAGGCCCACACTGGCCATTTATATTTTTAGCGCCGGTTAGGATTTATTGAAGTGATTACGTGACACAGGCGAGGTGGTGTCCATTTTTACTACAGTCGACGGTTCACACTTGATGACACGTGTTGACAACTTCCCACTTAACTGCACTGTTAATTACACCCACAAAGAAAGATGCACAGTAAAATTTTTGTGTGATCAATGAACCGAGAGTTTTCCAGGTTAGATTGAAGCATTTGTTGTGGGAGCAGGGAAATTTGAAATTTCCCACCTGCCAGTTAAAAAACTGTCTAGCAAAGTCAAGCAGATCTGCCAATAAAAAATTGCAGCATGTTTTTTGACCCTGATTTACACACCACCCAACCATCACATGCTTGAGAAAAAATCACATTCTTTCTTGACCCCTTCAGTCCTTTCCTCATATTTTCCCATTTCCTCTCCCACTCCACTGTCGCCAACGTCGGTTTGAAAATTACAACCCAGGTCACCTGTGACAAAAAGGCTACACAGCAGTAGGACCTTCTAAAGAAGAATATCGGCTAATGAAGTTGCAATTGATAAAAAGAAGAAAATGTTTTAACATTACGCTTTCAGAAAGGAAATGCACATTCGGGATGAATTCATTTTGCACTTCACAAAAAAAAAACCTTACAATTAATTTTCCGTAAAAAAAGACAACGTATAAATGTTACACTTTCTGGAAGAGAAAACAGCCGACTCCCGTCACGCTTACGTAAAAAAAGGAATAACTACTGATGCTGCACATTTTTACTATCACAAGGCACATTAAATGAGGAAAAATGTCAACATTTCCGAGTGAGGGGAAAAATGTATTCTCTATATTGTCTGCTAATTTTCTGTCGGCATTCTTTCCACAAGCAATTCAAGAAAAAAAAGAGGCAGGCAAAAGTGACACATGACTACGATTCATGCTGACGACGCTTACCGTCTATGACAACAGCGAGACATAAGACAGAAGAAGACTAAAGGATCATGTCTTTACATGCAAGCCCGGTGGAAAAATGTCTCCCTCTTAATGGATCCCAGCCTCCGAGAGCCGACAAAGGAATAAAACACAGCCGTCTTATTATTATTACGCAATTATCAGTTATTGTCATCACTGTTCCAAGAACAGCCAACACTCACCACATGAAAAACCAGAGTCTTGCTCAACAAAATGTATTGAATAAGTGAATCGATTGGGGAGTTATTACAGTTTTTGAATCGATGAGACTTTGTGAATACTGTAACAATACCCCTCCACTCAACCCCCTAGAAGGGTTTCTTCCCCAATTGCATTGGGTGTTGTTGTGGTTTTTAGGAGCTGGACATAGGCCAGGAGTCTCTTATCAGCATTTGACTTAAGCAGCCTAGTTTAGTTGAGAACTGTCCTGAGGGCCAAGCTGTTAGCTAAATGGATATGGTCTAAGGCTAATCGTTGCAAAAATGGGGCAATCCAGGGCAAAGACAACAAAGTGAACAACGTGTATTGGTATATTCATTGGCTATCTGAGATAAAAAAGATGAGTGAAGGTTGAGTGAAGGCAGACTGAGGCATGAGGTGTTTATAAACCACCAGCTTCATAGCACCAAGACAAGTTACTTACACAGCTGGGACGAGTGGACTTGACAGATGAACCAGGCCATATGTCCACTTCAACACGTGTGCAAATGCGTGCGTGCACAGTGGGGGGTTTCAGCCAGCCCAAATCAACAAAACGAAAACAGCCTAACCTTTGAACCAAGAGAACAGGGCGAATTCACAAGATGGCAACACGAGAAGAAAAAAGGAATACAGCTTGACACCTTTTTGGTAATCAGGTACCAAACCTAATAATAATGATCAAAGGCTGAGGCTAAAGTCACAAGTGGCATACTGTAAACTGTGCATATTGTAAACTATGACAGAAATCTTGTTGATGTTGAGGAAGAAAAAGACTACATCAGAACAATTTTGTGTGATATAGTTGGTATGAAATTTGGTGAAAATGGTTTACAAAGTGGAGCAAAACATGATACAGTAACTGACCTTTTTCTCAAAAACATCAATAGGTTTGTCTGCATCTCGGGAACCTTACACCAATCCACCTATTATTAATTGCCAAGCAAGATTCCCAAGGGTTTTACAAAGTTGACAATTACCATATAATCTAATAAAAATCATAGATAAATTATAAGATAAATGCCAGTAGAATATCTTGGAATACAGTCTTTGGCTGTTTCAATATTTTTATAGAACATAGTTTAGGACCTTGACAAGATAATACAATTGTTTTAAATTTTCACAAAACTCGTATGACATAGAGTCTTTGCAACCAGAATTCCAAAAACATTAGGGCGGTTTTACACCTCAGCCAGTATTCTGGCATGAGAGTGAACACAACAAAAATGTGGTTTGATGACATTGCTGCTAAAAAGTACATTTGAACTACCTTAAAAAATGCTGTATGACATTTGAAACTTTGTAACTCGCTCCTGCCATCTTGTAAGTCACGATGGCAGCCTCAGTCAGCTCATTCATAAAGCGCGTGCAAGTAAGTGAATTTCTTAGAGACGCTCAAATAAACTCTCTTTTCATCTTTTGGGGGGGGGTTTGTTTGGCGTCGGTACTGTATTCAAAACAGACCTATTCTTACTTTTACTATTTTCGTGCTACACTAACAAAAAGCTGAGATGATGAGTAAAACTCAATCTCCAACTTCGCAACCTCAGCCATCTTTCCTTCTACATAAAATGTGTTGTGCGTCCTGAACAGCATTGCTAAGAGTAAGATGAAAACTGATAAGCGTATTGCAAAAATATGTATAAAGGCTCTTTGAACTCAGTTGGGCATCGTTAACACATACCTCATAGATAATAATCTACTTTCAACTTTATAGGGACACCTCAAACTACACATTCCACCTTGGTCCACCTTTGTGTGGCATGTTGTCACCAAGGACCATGATTGAAGTGAGCTGAGGAGTTTCATTCAAACAATGGTAGTGCTTTGCTGGCCTCTTGTGCCAAGTACCTGCAGGCGGCCACAAACCATTTAAACGGTGGTGGTTAATTAGCTGCTTGACCCCTGCAAACAGGACCACTGGAGTTCTAATGAGAACTGATTCAACAGTTGCTATGCAACCTTTGGTATTATACCATATATTTTTCCTTACCCTGTTTTTTTTAACTCACCGCAGCTCGCTGGAAGGCTCCTTTGGTATAAGTGCCTCCTCCTCTGTAATTGATAGACGGAATCTCCTTGTTGAAGAGGGAGCACTTGTGCTGGTGAGGCTTGGTTGCAGTAATGTAGTCCACCCGAGTCACCACGTGGTTCTTGGAAGAGAAGGTGACGAGGGCCACGCGCGTCTTCTCTGCCGTCACAGGGAAATCGGAGAGCATCTTGCGCACGAAACGCAGTTCGCTACCAAAGTTACCGGCCCCCACGCTGGACGACTCGTCCACCAAGAAGACCAAGTCCAGGCAGGTGCTTTTGTCACGGAGCTGGCGCACGTTTCGCTTGAAGGCCACACCCAGGCGCGCCACTTTCCTCTCGGCAGTCTCCGACAAGTTGCCGGCCCACGATGAGGATGTCACGGGGCGGGTTGGGCGATCATGACTTTGACCCGCGATTTGTTCATCCAGAACGCACAAGACCAGAAAGCAGCAAGTCCAGGTAAACGTGGACATTGGCCACCACATTGTAACTAGCACCGAGGAAGCTCTCTTTGCGGAGGTTGAGGAGGAATCACGGGAGATCAACTTGTCCTATGCACAAGACAACAATTGTTTCATTAATACTTCACACAAGCAAAAATTAAACGAATTGGTAAAATAAACCAAATACTCATCTTTTAGAGTACTATATTTTGAGGACTATAAAGTGCAAATAAAAGAAACCCTATTTGGCCAGAAATTTGTAAGTGCGCCTTATAACCGGTGCGCCATACACGCCACAGAATACGCTGGGTGAGATTGAAAATGTATACAGTAATTATAGGTTTTTCATACAAGATTTTACTGTATATCACTGGATTTGAGCAATGATTGTGCAATAATTGATCAAATCAATAAAGTTTACTGACCTAAGATGCAAAACTTTGTATGCAACGAATTTTAAACCCGAAAAGTGACGGTAAGAACGCCAACACATTACCATTAGACCACCGGTGTAATAGATAACATACGATAAGGCAATGGAGCTTATCTTACTATCACACTAGTATTACTCGCAGTGCCAGGAGAACTGATTTACATGGTGCATTCTTATAGGTTAAACAGTCTCACCACTTTTTCAACAACAAATCTTAGCGAATGTAGGAAAAAGAAAGTCTTTCAACAAAATACTATAGAAGCCTTTTTACGTATGTATACATGAGAGGTTATTGACGTACAGCTGAAGAAGTGGAGAGACCGTTTAACCTATAAGAATGCACCATGCAAATCAGTTCTCCTGGGACTGCGAGTAATACTAGTGTGATAGTAAGATAAGCTCCATTGCCTTGTCGTATGTTATCAGAATGCACTATGTAAAAATGTTGCTAGCTAAAAATAGTGTGGCAACAGAATAAGCTCTAATGCCTTTTTATATGTTATCTGTATTAGTTGTGGTTTAGTGTTAGTGTCAACACTCACTGTCACTATTCGGGTTCGATTCCCATTGAATACAATGTTCTGCGATTTTGATAAGTGATGTAGATCGAATGATCAATCCTTGCAGCTTGGCATTGATATGTACCTTAAGTATATATTGAGCTCAACAGTTCTACAGGAGTATTCTGTAATTCTTATTGTGTCTCGATTTAATGTGCCAGTTATGTGTGAAAAATATGTGTCAAAAATACTGTAAATTCATCTTAGTTTAAATATTAGTTTACAATTCAATTCGTGAATTAATTTTTAAAAATTTGATGAATAAAATATACACCACCAAAATTATCTGCAATTTGCAATAGATACACATTTTAAATATCATTCTTTTTCTATTTTAGCCAAACCCCAAAACAAGTTAGAAATTACAAATCCATGTTGAATTACATGCCTGTGAAAGACTTGATGATTTTGAACTAATCCTTCCGTATTCAACTCAACGTTAAAGAATACCAATTTCACTTATCAGAAAAGAACATTTCCAGCTTCAAACAGAAATGTCATATTTTCATATTTGCACACCAAGTAAAACAATTCTTATTTCAAATAGCTACATTCTTTCAGAGTGTACCACATCCCCCCCAAAATCCACAAAATGAAATTTTTACCTAATGCTTGAGGATTTTGTGATCTTTTAAAAGCGCTGGAATTTGCGTCCTGAAAGCTCAGTGCAACGTTCCTTAAAAGCATGGCTTCGTCCTCAATCCGCTGCTTCCTTAGTGTCTCCCCACCAGATGGAAACCTCATGCCCCTTTTTTTCTTCCTAAATCTCAACAAACCTGCCGGCAAACTCCATCCTTTTCAGTCCCTATGCTTCCCTTTGGTCTGGCTGCGCCGACCCAAGCCACTCCTCTGTGACGCTCTCCGCTCCGAATGCTCCTTCACTCTCTTCCCGAATCATTTAGAAGAAGGGAGGAGGGAGGAATAAAAAGTTAGGAGACAGAGAGAGGCTGAGGGGGGAAAAGGGGGCAGTCCAGACACAGCGGTGAAGTCATTTTTTTCCCCTCCGTCCCCCCTCCATCGTCTTCAATCTTGCTCCCTTACATGTGTGGACTGTCAACATTCCCTAAGAGAACAGCGGGGCCAGCGCCGCCAACCACCAGAGTGGGATGAGGCTGAGGATAAAGTCATACCTTACCAAAAGATGGGAGTTCCTCGCTTGTCTCTGTTTCCTCTCCCCCGGCCTGGAGATTTTTATCTGCAGGCAAAACAAAGACAGAGGCAAGGGAATTAGAGGAAAAAAAGAGCAGCGGCAGACGCTCAGCGGGTGGTCAAATTAGGCAGCCTAATTTTTCCAATTTCTGCCATGCCATGCTATGTTTATTAATTTTTAAACTTCAATATGTCCACATTTCACCACAAAATCACACTTTAAAAAGGGGCGAATAAACTCCCCCCTTTTCCCAGAAGTCCACATTTTCGATGAAAAGGAATCACACTGAAATGAATGAACACCTTTTCCATACAGAATTTATCTTTTTATGTTTTCTGTACTTATCCTATACTATTCCAAATGTTCGTCTCATGCTTGTCATGCTGGAGAGTACACTGTAAAAGCAGTTGGATAAGTAATTGGGGTGGATTAATCCAGTGCTTGGGTTAATTCAATCTACCTTTCTGGATTTTTTTTTGCAGGAACAAAACCTCAAATCTGTTAGTTTAGTCATTTTGTACTTAACAAAACCCAAAATTGGGTTACATTATCCTTTCCCCCAAATAAACTGATTTAAAATATAAATTCAAAAAACATATGTGGGACGTGTTGTGAAAAAAAAAAATATCTGGGTTATTCTGTCTGAAGCAGCACTAAGAAAAAATGTCTCTTGTTTACAACTACCCCAAAAAGATGTTACTATTTTATTTAAATAACTCACAAAATAACCCAGAGAGCAGCATGGCGGATGAGTGGTTAGTGCGTCCGCGGCACAGTCCTGAGGTCATAAGATCGAACCTTCCTGTGTGCAGTTTGCATGTTCTCCCAGTGTTTGCATGTGTTTCCTCCGGGCACTCCGGTTTCCTCCCACATTCCAAAAACATGCAGGTCAGTTTAATTGACCGGTTCAAATTGTCCCTAGGTGTGAATGAACGAGTGAATTGTCTGTCTCTGTGTGCCTTGCGACTGGCTGGCAACCAGTTCAGGGTGTCCCCTGCCCACTGCCCGAAGATGGCTGGGATGGGCTCCAGCACCCCAGCACTGAGGATAAGTGGTGCAGATATGGATGGATGGATGGATAACCCAGAGATTGATGAAAGGCTGTGCTCCGTTCATTTGTGGCCCAGTTACAGTTATTTTTCACAAACTAGTTTTGCAGCGCGGTTTCTTCTTGAGCCAAAATTTCTACTTTTTGGTGATCTACATTTTCAAAGGCAAAGTAACATTAATGCAGAAATACTACTTTCAGGTTTTCATTTCATTGATCCCTAATTGATTTAATCGATGACATTACAAAAGCAAAGTTTCTCAATTTATTAATTTCCTATTTATGTTTTTCCTTTCCATAACTTCCTTTTTTCGGCAAGAAATGCCACATTATTGCATTTGCTTAACTTTTTACTTAATCGTTCCACAGTTCTAATGAATTAGGACCCTTCTGACTTCACTACTTCAGTCGGGGCATTGTGCTATTTTAAAACTTTCAGGAGTACGTCGGGGCTTGCCAAACCTGTGCTAGAAACAAGGCGGCTAAACGACCCCCTGCTGGTCTGCTACAACCCCCTATCGGTTCCCAATAGCCCCTGGTCCCACATCTCCATGGACTATTTAACTGGACTGCCTGCCTCGGAAGGGATGTCGACCGTCCTGACAATCGTGGACCGCTTCAGTAAGATGGTACACTTTGTGGCGCTCCCCAAGCTCCCTTCCGCTAAGGAAACAGCTCAGGCGGTCCAGTCACACGTCTTCCGGCTCCATGGGATACCTAAGGACATCGTTTCCGACCGAGGTCCTCAATTCGCCTATAGCTTTTGGAAGGAGTTTCGCCGTCTTCTGGGGGCTTCGGTCAGCCTCTCCTCTGGTTTTCACACGCAGTCCAATGGTCAGTCCGAGCGGCTGAATCAAGAATTGGAAACAGCGCTTCGTTGTATGGCCTCCAGGAAGCCTCTCTCTTGGGCACGACAGTTGGTGTGGGTGGAGTACGCCCATAACTCCCTGATCAGCTCGTCCACTGGCATGTCCCCCTTCCAGTGCGTATATGGCTCCTGTTCCCCAGCCAGGAGGGTGATGTCTTCTGCCCTTCGGTGTTTGCTAATGCCCGGCGCTGTCGCCGCACCTGAGCCCGGGCACGCGCTACTTTTCTGTGGGCGGTCGAAACCTACTCCAAAGGGGCCAACCGTAGGAGGGTTCCTGCTCCGGTGTACCAGGTGGGGCAACAGGTATGGCTGTCATCCAAGGACCTTCCGCTTCGGGTGGAATCGAAGAAGCTGCCTCGGCGATTCCTGGGCCCCTTCCCGGTGGAAATAGTCATCAGTCCCACTGTGGTTAGACTTCACCTGCCTGGTACCATGAGGGTCCACCCTACCTCTCACGTGTGCCAGATCAAGCCTGTCCGCCAGAGTCCGTTGGTACCTGAAACTCCTCCTCCTCCGGCCCCGCGCTTTCTGGATGGTGACCCCATTTACACGGTGCGACGCCATCTCCGCTCTCGTCGAAGGGGAAGGGGCTTCCAGTACCTGGTGGACTGGGAGGGATACGGTCCGGAGGAGCGCTCATGGATCCCCGCCCGACAAATTCTGGACCGCTCTCTCATCACGGAGTTCCATCGCCAGCATCCTGACCAGCCTGCTCCTCGCCGAGGTCGTCCTAGGGCCGCCCGCTCGTCGATGCTGTCTCCACCTGGTCCTGCTTCTGCTTCTCCTCCTGATGCTAATGGAGCTTCAGTCTGTTCCGAGGAGTGGATTAATTTTTTTGTCTGATGGATTTCTTTTTCCTTTTTTGTCTGTTGGATTACTTTTACTTTTTTTTGCCTGTTGGATTATTTTTGTCTTTTTTCATGGACTTCTGGAGCTGTCCCTTGAGGGGGGGTTCTGTCGTGATTGCCAATCTGGTGCACCTGCGGCGGCTTGATTGGCGCCAACAGCCCACCCAGCTGATTGGTGGACATTCCCTTTTTAAACCCCCGGCTTTCTCTCAGTCTTTGTCAGATCGTTGCGAGCTGTTGTATTCCACTCAGTGAGCACTCCCGTCTGACTCCGTTCCTGCTATACCTTTATCCTGTCTGATCTTCGTTTTTGATACATTTCTGGACCTGACTACGCACGTTCTGCCTGCCCCTGTTACCTGACCCATTTTGCTTTGTTTCCTGCCTGCCTCCTGCCTCCCTCCTGCCTACGACCCCGATTACGAACTCGACATCACCTCTGATCTCCAGCCCCGGCCAAACGACTTACCATTCCCGCCTGTCTTCGTCCGACACGGAAGTGTCACTCACGCCTCGCTCGCTCCCGTTTTCCGTCAGTCCTTGGATCAAGCAAGCAAGCCTTACTCTCCCTCTCTTTTCAATAAAAACTGAGAAACGTATGCTATTGAGTCCTGTGTCCGTTCTTGTCTGTGACACTTATAAACCTATTCCAGCTTCAACTTACTCAGCTCATTTGAGACATTTGCTTTCCATTACATTCATTCTCTGCTTTCCGATGTTGAACATTTTTAAGTCATTAGTACCATTGTCTCATTTGGTAAGGTTCCTTCGTCTGAGTCAAGTGCCTTCAATTTGAACCCAAAATGGGGCAACGGGTTTATGTGGTCATATTATAAGAAACACACAGACAGACATGTGCATGCTCAAACACACTCTGCGCTACACACACAAATTCCTTCTTATTACACGGTCCCCTCTGCCTCCCTTGGGACATCCCCAAGTCGTGATGAGGTCTGCAGTGTCAAAAAGGAGGACCTCACAGTGTGCATGTTCATATGTGTGTATGTGGATGTACTTAAGGATCAAACTGAGTTTCAACCAATACATTAATGACATTTTGGCCAAGTCGCCTGATTAACTGCTGATATTGCTAAACCTCATTTTTAGTCGTTATCTGAGATTAAGTTCGATTTGAATATTTATTGAATTTGTTATGGTGATGTGATAACATTTGTTGACCAAAGTTAGGGTAAGTGTGTGTAAGCCTCTTCATTTTATAAAAATAATAGAACTTTGACCAGTACCACATATGTTCCAAGGTTCAGGCATATGGCGTCACTGTGTGGGTATGCTTGGAGCACGTTAGCAGACAGAAAAACCATAGTGTCATCAACACAACTCCGCAAATCATTGGCTGCTCTTTTCTTGCTCTGGGGTACATTGCCACCTTGCGATACCATATCGGAGCCGACAACATTGTAAAGGATTCCTCTCACCCTCTTTGACCTGCTGCCCTCTGTTAGGTGCTACAGAGCCCTTAAAACAGGCTCAGAGACAGGGCCATAACCTAAAACCTAAACAAGCACACAAGACTGAAAAATAATTATCTTACCAATGTATAGACCAGGGCAGCACAGCGGGGCAGTGGTTAGCGCGTGTGCGTCACAGTTCTGAGGTCATGAGATCAAATCTCCTGTGTGTAGTTTGCATGTTCTCCCTGTGCTTGCGTGGGTTTCCTCCAGGCACTCAGGTTTCCTCCCACATTCCAAAAGGTTAATTGGCCGGTCAGAATTGTCATGGGGTGGCAGTAGCTCAGGAGGTAGAGCGCTCGTCTTGGGATCAAGGGATCCCAGTTCGAATCCCGGCTCGTCCGTGTTACATGTCGAAGTGTCCTTGGGTAAGACACTGAACCCCTAATACCCCCAATAAGCAGGTTAGCGCCTTACATGGCTGCAAGGCCGCTATTGGGAAATGTGGAGCACATTGTAAAGCGCTTTGGGAAGTCATTGACTTGAAAAGCGCTATATAAATGCAGATCATTTCATTTCATTTCATTTCCCTAGGTGTGAAAGAGCGAGTGAGTTGTCTGTATCTGTTTGACTGGCTGGCAACCAGTTCAGGGGTCCCCTGCTCACTGCCCGAAGATAGCTGGGCTCCAGCACCCCCGCAACCCTACTGAGGATAAGCGGTGCAGATAATGGATGGATGGACCCAGGGGTTCGCAACCCAAAATGTTGTAAGAGTCATATTTGACCCCCCCAAAAAAAACATGTTTGGAGCCAAAAAAATTAAAATCTTATATAAGCCTAATAAGAATGGTAACACATATTGTATACAAATACTGTATACAAATACTGTATATGTGTTTATTTATTGAGGAACGTTAAGAATGGTTGTGTCATGATTGTCCTATAAAAACAATATGATTTTCCCTTATCAAAAAAGCGCCAGGGAGCCACCAGGGTAGGTTGTTGATTACCCCCAGCATTGACAACTGGGGATTCGTATCTTATTTATCAACTTATATTGGCATAATGTTGCTGCCCACTGTTATTGCACGATTTTTCATTGCACTATTTTTGCGACAGTCTTCAAATTTAGTCGAGTCCCTAAGCATCGCCTTGTAAATATTTAGCTTATTTATCCTAAAATTATTTTTTGTATCTATTTTTTTCCATTATGTCTTTGATACATGTTAATCCTAAAAAGCAATGTCTAATATGGTTGTAAACAATGTTGACAACGCTGTTATCAACGACAATAAAAACAATTCTTATTGTACTAATAAATTATTCGAGATGTTGATCATTTTTATACAGATATGAAGACCGACTGCTATCATTGGGGGTTGAGGAGTAGTTTACCTGAGATTGGGGAGGGATAAAAATAAAACCCTGTAAAATAGTTAATGCTCTTGTAGCTATGTTAGCATTGGCCCCTTGGTAGCATATTATCAAATGTCAGTAATGAAATTACCCGAGTTCAGGGAGTCATGTCAAATCAATGCTATTGTTCGTCCGCTTGAGTGGATATCATACTATTCGGTAGCATAATAAGCATTTAAATATCTGACATAAACTTCGGATTAAATATAAAAAAAATAGTCTTTAGGGGTCTCACGCAGACTCGGGGGTCCAATTTTGAGCGAAATCAGGTTGCACCTAACGCATCGAAGACTTGTGTCACACTGCCCCCTCTCTATAATCGGACGCAATTACAACCAATTAACCCTTAATTCTTATTACCCCCCAAATTTGTTCACACAGCACTTTTTTAGGGGATGTGTTTCAAAATTAGCTTTTATATGTAGTTAATGCTTGTATTTTGTTGTTCATTTGTTGCATTGAAAAGTCAATATTTTTCAATAGATATTTCGCTAAGTCATGCAGGGATTGCAATTTAAAGCTGCCTAGTATAAAAGGTTCAGTGACATTAAAAGTGCTTTATAAATGCAAACCAATTACCATTACCAAATGCGTTAACAGCTCACGGCATAGTGAAAAGGAAAATGTTATTATAATTTTGCAGAATAATGGATTTTTCAAAAACGTATTGATTTATTTTTTGCAGAATATTGCATTATCATTATTAGTGATATACTAAACAAAGGGACCCCTGTCTTTTTTACCGCCTTTTCCCCTTTTTTAAAATTTCTTCTTTCCTTGTATCCTTTTATTTTCTCCTTTATTGGTTTTATTTTTCTTAGCTTTTTAATTGTTGTTTCTGTTTTTTTTTCTTTTATTATTATAGTTTTTATGCTTGCTTTCTTCCCTTTTCTTTATTCCTCCCTATTTCCCTTTATTCTTTTGTTTCCTTTTTTTCCTAGCTTTTTATCTTTCTTTTTCTTCCTTTATTATTCTTTATCTATTATTTCTTTCTTCTTATTTTATCTCTCTTTTATACCTTTTACGATTGACTTTTTTCATCTTTTGTTTTTTTATTTTACTAGCTTTTTATTTTTTTATTTTTTTCGTCTTTTCCTTATTTGTTTGTGTCCGTGGATGGGCACTGTCCACCCCTGCCCCCCATTGTAAAGACCTGCTGCTGCATATTGCCAGCATGGTAGAAAAGAGGGTCAAATCTATGCGCACACTTATCAGAAGCTAAATATGACACAGGCTAAAGCACAGCATCGTGTGGACTTTTTTTCAACATCAAAAAGGAAAATGCCGCGTGTGATTTGTGTGGTAAAGTGGTCCGCTACTGTTTTAAATTTGAATAAACACATGAAAAATGTTCAACCTACATGTTACTGTTCCTGAACGAAACCCTGTAAATCTGTTGTTACTATGACCAAAAAGGGCTTGTCTGTTATATTGCTGATTTTTTTGGTTCAGCTCTGTGTATTTTTGTTTTCAAAGAGTTGTTGTAGTAGAGGTATTTTATTTTTAAAGTTGTTTTACATTATATTGTTGACATTATTTGCATTTACTGACTTTATTTTCAAAATCTGTTCAATGAAATGTATAGTTGCCACTGTTGCCATGGCGCCCAATTGGCCACGTCCGTGTGGTGCCAGCTGCGGCTCGTTGTCAGATTGGCTTCCCTGCTATTTAAACCCAGTCCTGTCACACTTCCTTTGTCAGCCCATCAACGAACTTCTGCCCCGCATGATGTGGGTTTCGACTCTGTCCTGTTCCTGTTGATATCTCCTGTCCGGTATTGTTCCCGTTTATTTTGTCCTGTTTAATTTCGGTTTCCAGTTTTGTTTCCGTCTATTTTTGTCCTGTTTATTTTTCTCCAGTTCTCATTCCCGTCTAGTTTCTCCTGTTCATTTCGATAACCCGATTCATTATGTATCCTGTCTGTCCCGTCCTGTCCGGTATCGACCCCATCTGTCCGATATCAACTCGAGCAATTGGAATCAATCACTCAGGTTTCTGGCTTCCTGTCTTTCCACGCCAGACCGTTGCCTAACTTGCATGACTCCCCATTTTCCGTAAAATAAAAGGCTTGTGTGAGAATGTCACGCGTTCGGGTCCTGATCCTGATCTGGTTCTTGACATAGTTGCCATGTTCTCATTTACATTTTTGTTACATTGGTGCATTTTTGGTATGACTCTCTTGACTTTAGTTCTGAAACTAATATTTATATTTATTTTTCATACAAAAACATCTGCATTGTAGTAATTAAAAAAAAACATTGTAGTTGCCTAAAATCTTTGTGCTGTATTAATCGGAAATATAAAATATCTCAATGGGGGGTTCAGTTTCTCAATGAGCATGACATTTGCCGGCATAAGGTATTGTTATCCTATTGGTAATAATTTATATTATCCTGTATTTACTTGTTTCAAATTGATACCAAATTTCCCAGTATCGCCCACCTCTTGAGCGTGTGTATGGTTGTGTGCCCCATGCCCAGCTATGGGGTGCCGTCTGGGTTATAATACAAAATTGGCTCTCACACTTGCACCCGAAAGGGTCTCATACATGAGAGTAAAATGTTTGTGTTCATAAGCGTAGGTCAAACACGTTCACATTCACATAATGAAATGGTCTCAATAACATGTGTCAAACACTTACATACTGGTCAAACGCTTCCATACAACCTAGTGAAAACAGGTATTACCTAGGTAAAACAGACTCATTAACAGGACTGAAATGGTCTCATAAACGCATGTAAAAAGCTTACATACACTGGCTTTTATACACGTGCGTGACTAGAGCGTACAGAAGCTTTTCACATGTGTCCGTGTGAATATTTGACAAGTGCTTATGAGAGCATTTCAGTAATATTGATGAGCATCTCTCACCTATCTTTGTAAACACAAACATTTCACAAACTTGTGTGACGTGTTTATGAGAGAATTTTACCAGGGCGTGTGAAAGCATTTCAGTGTTGTGTATGGGCGTTTTTCACTTGTGTATAAATATGTATTTTTTAAATTCTGAATTTTGATTAAATAATAAAAAAAATGTGTAGTTTTGTTTCCTGAAAATAATTTAACAAATTATTATTTGAAACAGTAACTCATTTCAATATCAGTGTAAGTATCCATCATCAAATCTTGATTGTTATAAATAAAACAAATATAAATAGACATGTCCCTACCGTTTTTGAGAAATAGTTGGGGGGGTTTTCTCCACCAATATAATGTGATCATTCAAAAAATGTGCTATGTCCCTACCAATATAGAGCGTTCATTGTTATGTCCCCACCAATATTGTGTGATTGTCACGGTTGCCATGGCGCCCAATTGGCCCCGCGCGTGTGGCGCCAGCTGCGGCTCGTTGACAGATTAGCTTTCTGTCTATTTAAGCTCAGTGTTCTCACTCTTCCTTTGTCAGTCCGTCAGCAAACCTCTGCCCCTTAAGACGTGGGTTATGACTCTGTCCTGTTTCCTGTTGGTATTTCCTGTCCGGTATTGTTCCCATTTATTTTGTCCAGTTTAATACCGGTTTCCAGTTTTGTTCCTGTCTATTTTTGTCCTGTTTATTATTCTCTCTAGTTTTTGTTCCCGTCTAGTTTGTCCTGTTTAATTGCTATATCCTGTTTCAATATCAATCCTGTCTGTCCCGTCCTGTCCGGTATCGACCCCATCCGTCCGATATCTGCTCGGGCAATTGAAATCGATCTCGTCGGTCTGCAGCTTCCTGTCTTTCCGTGCCAGACCACTGCCTAACATGCATGACTCCCCATTTCCTGTAAAATAAAAGTTTGTGTGAGAAACGTCACACATTTGGGTCCTAATTATTTTCCGGTTCATGACAGTGATTACTTAAAAAAAGAATCTATGTCCCAACCAATGCCGTGGCCAAATCGACACCCTTGCTTCCAAGAACAAAAAATACTGTGTATATTGTCCTAAATACGTATATATTGACACATTTGGGAAAAGGAGCAGTTAAACATCTCTACTAATACAATTACTAAAAAGAACAACTCATGGATATTGAGCAGGCTCAGAGTCAAAAATCTGTTCTCTAAAAGGGGAACTCCATTTATTTCTTCTTGAGGTTTTTAAATTAACAGCTATGGAACTTCCCCTCATCCTTTCTCTTTTTATTCTTGGAGGAAACATGCACCTTCACTATGGATTTGTCACCAATCTGTCAGAGCCAGAACTAATGGTAGACCCAAATGCATAACGTTTTACACAAAGGTTTATTGGATATAGAGGAAACAAACGCCAGCGATCCGGTGCTCGCTGGACAGGGGGAGCAAGTAGCTCACGGGATCGGAGCGTGATCGGAATGCAGAAGTGGATTTGCCGGAGCGGGAGATAAGAGCCTGGTCAAATGGTCAAAAACGGTCGTTAGCTGGAGCGGGAGATCAGAGCGTGGTCAAATGGACAAAACAATAGCCAGAGACAAACGGGAAATCAGGAACAGACGAGTGGGAAACGGATGAAGACGGGAACAGCAGGAGCCCGAGTCAAAGTGCTTGCCTTGCGTATGCGGAGGGTCGCTGACGGACTGACCAAGAGTGACAGGAGTACTGGGTATAAATACGAGAGGAATCAATCAGGCAACTAGCAGCAGCCAAACAAACGGGCACAGGTTAGTGCAATGAGTAATCATGACACAATCTATTGTTAAACGGATCTATAATGTTATAAAAAAACACAATTATCTTTCTCAGTAATAAGTACTGTAACCCGTCAAAAATACAGACAATGCCGGAGTGACTAATCGGGTAGAACGGGCGATTTCCTGAAGGACTGTCTCATATCAAGGTCGATGTTGGGCTGGCTAAGTGAGAAAAATGTTTTTTATATCTATCTGTCTCTTGCACTTTCTAACCTTACTCGTGCATTCATTCTATAGTCGGCTATTTGGCCACATTCAGCGCAACAGATGAGGTGAGTTTTACAGTCTGGGAGAATTCCTCTCCCAAATTTTAAGTTGGTTCGGCCCACCACCCCTCTTGTTTTCTGCAGCGCTAAAATGAACACAGAACAGCGGAACTTATATGAATCAAGTATGATGGAGGGCAAAGAGGTGTTAGGTGGAGCCGAAAAAGCCAGAAAAAGAATAAAAAACAAAAGAGAAGAGACAGCTAAATGTGAGAAATTGACAGACAAGTTAGAGCAAGGTATGAAATTTGCAGCCCAGGGGCCATTTGCGCCCCCAGGATGATAGTTTGGAGTGCTTGCCTCGATTTGAAAGTTAAAGGCACAGTGTGTATTATTTTCACGCTAGATGTCGCTGTATTCTGTTGTGCCACTGAAAACGAGTGCTAAAAGCACAGAAGAAGAAAACATCTACTAGTGTAGATTAGGAGACTGATTTTAATTATTTTACTCATTCTCAAAGACAAGAACTTAACATATTTTCCAATTACCAATTACAGCAGCCCACAAAACTCCCACAGATAGCTAAGGTGTTCTACAACAAGCAGGGCACCCATGTCAAGGGGCTGATATACAGTGAAAAAACACAATATTGTTATGTCTGTTCAGCATTTGCACCTGCTGTCCCCACTACAAAAACAATTCTCATCTGTGTTTACCTGGGCTCACAATATAACCTCCTCACAAATGCCTACTTTGTCAATGGGCTGGCATATAAGTTCCTGTTTACCCTTTCCTGTACTCTGGTTGCTCGTGAGTGAAGCTTCTCTGCTTAATGCTTTGGATGATTTTGATGTTTTAAGTAGCCAACTTACAATGTGTCAAGTGTTTTCTGTTAACTATCAACATATACCTGAATTTTGATGTATAAAATACATCATAAGAGCTTGCTGCTGTTCCGTTCATTCAAATTCCTCTTCCATAGCTAAGTGGGCCAGCTTTGGGTATGAAACTCCCGGGCTGAAAAAGGGGCCCACTCCACCCTGATTGTGATGTTTTCGTTTCTTGTTTCTTGGCATATTTTTGTGTTTTCCTGGTAATTCATCTCATCTCATTAGCTACACAGCTTATCCTTAGTAGGGTCGCGGGGGTGCTGGAGCCCATCCCAGCAATCATCGGGCACTGGGCAGGGGACACCCTGAACTGGTTGCCAGCCAGTCGCAGGGCACACAGGGACAGACAACTCGCTCGTCCATTCACACCTAGGGACAATTTGGACCGGCCAATCCACCTGAAATGCATGTCTTTGGAATGCGGGAGGAAAAAGGAGTGCCCGGAGGAAACCCACGCAAGCACGGGGAGAACATACAAACTCCACACAGAAAGTCTGGAGATGGATTTGAACCCACGCAAGAGGTTCCCAAGACATGAACTGTGCCGCACATGCGCTAACCACTGCGCCTCCGTGGTGCCCGTGATGTTCTTGTATCACAGAATAATTTTACATCAAACATAATGTCACAAACAACCTTCGATCAGCCATCATTTTAAAGGTGTTTATATATACAAAGTACAACCGAATTCAACCGAGTACAGTTGCACTGAATTTCTCCTCATGCAGATATTCCCCCCTACCGTATCTACTTGCATACAAGCTAAATTTACAACTAAGAAAATAAGATCAAATAGCAAATGGTAGGCATGAGGAGGGCAGTGGCTTATACAAGACAACTAAACCAGCTCAGTAGCCTAGATGGTATGGCGCCTGCTTTGAGACTGGGAGGTCGCTGGTTCGCGCCTCGGCCGAGTCATACCTAAGACTTATAACATTGGTAAAATGGCGGCGCCCTCTGTTGGCTGCGGCTGCATCGGCTCGCTACAACGGGTCAGGTGTATCGACATTTCGTTCTGTGTACATTGTTACAAAGAATGACAATACAAAGGAAATTATTATTATTATTATTATATTATTAAACAACTCAATTAATAGGGCAACACATAATGATAGAACATACAGTAAAAGTGTGTTGAATTTTGTTTTTTTGATTTGTAAAAATATTGTTGTAATACATTATTCCTGGAGGAAACAAAGGCAAAGTATTGGACAGTACCCAGAAATGCAGAAGGTGATCTTAGAGTGGTTTAAACCCCTTAGACAAAATGGATATGAAGTGTCTCGGCAAAGAGTTAGGATGCAAACTCTCAAGATTGCACAAGCCAAGAAATATAAAGGGTTCACTGCTTCAATAGGTCGGTGTACATGTTTTCTTTTATTTCTTTTGTCATGTGGCCTTCTAAAGCATTTTTAGAGGGTCGGCTGGAATAACTACGATAATGTGTCACTAGATAGTTTCTTTCGAAATAACGCGCTACTTTTAGTGTCAGTAATCTGTGTGAGGAATTGAGTGACATTTTATATTAAATATCCAGAAAGTGTAAGTCTGTAACTACTATTTGTTTTCAGTATCGCACCTAACGCTGCAGATTTATAGTCAACCTCAAAAAAGGTTGAGTGACATTCTCAGACTCCAGAAGATGGCGGCAAAGCACTGTATGTTGCGTTTAAACACACTTTAACCTATTTCCTTGATACTAAAATCCTGACACAGCAATTGTAGCATGAGACAAGGCTTTGGCCTGAACACGTCAAGCAGGCTTTAACTGTAATTCTACTTAGAAGATGAAACATATATGACTGCGTATTGCATTACAAACTCCGCTGATGTATTGAAATGTCAAACAAATAGCATGTGGGTTCCAGCAATGTGTGGAAAGGTTTCAGCCAGAATATCAATATCCTGCTGATTAAAATGTGCTGCCGAGGCAACATGCTGATGAGGTAGCAACCGCCTGGATATGTAAACTCCTGCTTTCATATTCTGGGGCTATATATAACCCTCTGGCTGCACTCCTGTAAATATTTTATGGGCCTAAGTAGCATGAAAGAGAGCACGTGGGTGCACATGACATGTCCATCACAAAGTTATCGAGTTAGATTAGATGTAGGAAAACCATGACCTGCGGGCCACAAGCGACCTGTCGGGATTTTTAATCTGTCCTGTAAGATGTTAAAAATATAATGATAACATGTATGAAATGTTTTTTAGAAACTTCCCGGTCCACAGATCCATTAACTGGCTGGGTCGTCGAGGCAGCACTAAGGACCCAACCCAGGAGAGCTTTCCTCACTGCTGATGGTTTCTGGACTTTAGTAAGGTTGGGATGCTGTCACCCCAGTTCTTTTTATGTCCTCCTCTCCTTCTGCCCCCTTAGACTGTGCCCTGGAGAATGATCTTGGTCAATTCTGATGAACTTGTGACGAGACCATACCACTTCAGTTTTTGTCTGCACACAGTTAACAACAGTAGGGTTCAATGTTCCCGGTGAGGGTGTTGCACATTGTTTTGTTTGTTATATGGGATATTGGGCTGATGCCTAGGAGTTTCCTTCAGCATCACATCTCCATGGTCTGGATTGTTCTTTACAGCTTTGCTGTGAGAGTCCATGTCTTGCAATTGTAGAGGTAGATGGAAGTAACCAGCACTTGCATGAGTCTGATCTTCAATTTCATTGCTATGTTCTTGTCCTCCCAGATGAGTTTAAGTCTGGCCAATAAGGCTGTGGTTTGAGCAATCCTGGCCATGATTTCTGGTTCTGATCCTACTTCTGATATTACAGCTCCAAGGTGACAGGTTCAAGCTCTTGGTGGTTTATAGTGATGTTTTTGGTGATACCTTGAGGATTGTCAATCCTTACTTGTTGTTGGTTTCCATTTTAAACTGGGTTGATTCTCCATTTTGGCATTGACCAGATGTTTGTTTTTCTTCTGTCAGTCAGGCACTATCATCAGCAAAATGTTATATCCCCTAATGCTGACTGTACGTTCATGTTGGTCATGATCTTCTCCAGGAAGATGTTAAATAAAGTTGGAGAGAGAAGACAGCCTTGTCTCTCACCGACTGTGGTTTGAGACCACACTCCAATGGTACCATTGATCAGTATCACACTGTTGGCATTGGCATACTGCTGTTAAAAGGTCTGAACTATTCTCTGGCCCATGTTGTACTTCCGCATGGTGGCCCACAAGGCAGGTTGCCATTCTCTGTCAAATGCCTTTTTGAAATCCACAAAGACATGATAAAGGTTTCTCTAGTGTTGTTGAAACTTCTCGCATAGGATGTGCATATTAAAAATCTGTTCTGTAGTCTTCCTTCCCTCCCTAAAAACCTGCCTGTTTTTCGTTTAGGATGTTTTGAGGTTGTTCAGGAGGACCTTCAGCTGAACTTTACTTGCATAATGAGGGTTCTATATTTTGAGCATAGTTGGAGGTTTTCTTTTTTGGGTAGCGCTATTCCATGTATTTTTTCTTCATGCAGATGGTTCTGTCCTGTTTGCCAGATCCTTTTGCAAATCTTCATCAAGATGTCTATAGTTAGTTGACCACCATTTCGAGTTCTAAAGGGATGTTGCAGATTCCTGGAAATTTTCTGTTCTTCAGCGAGTTGATTTTTGGCCACTCTTCTCCCCAATGTGCCCAACAATCAACTAGCTGGCTACATTTACTTTGTTATTTTATCTATCAATATATCTTTCAAATTTAGCGAAAAAAACATTGATTATTTGATTTAATTCTGAGTATTTCTAAACTAGTTATATTTATGTTTAAAAATATGTCATGATTACTGATGTGACTCAGCTGTACCCGCTCATTTGGCGCCACCCAACGCGGGTTCTGATTGGCTCCCTGTCACTATTTGAACCCAGTCCTGTTAGTCCCCTGGGGTCAGTCCATCTGAGAACCACAGTGTATACTAGGCATGCCTTTTTCGACCCTGACTCCCAACTGTCCCGTTTTTGCTCCCGTCTGTCTCCGGCTACGACCCGTTTTGATCCCGACCACGTCTGCTCTCCCGTCCCAACTTACGACCCGTTTTTTATCCCGACCCCTTCTGCCCTCCCGTCCCGGCTTACAACCCGTTTCTGACCCCGACCACATTTTTGCTCTCCTGTCCCAACTATCGACCTGTTTTTCCGTCCTTGACACCGCCCTTGCTGTCAAGGACGGAAAGGAATGTAATCAAACGGTAATGCATGCTGTATACAAATCACTTTTGAGCAGGTAACAAGTTTATTTTGCCTTTTTCTATTCAAATCGCTCGTATTGAAACTGTTATGCACTCTACCATAAAGCTTATTTCTGCATAATAAGCTTTACGGTAGAGTGCATAACAGTTCTCAAAAGTGATTTATATACGGTGTGCATTACCGTTCGATTACGTTCACAACAAAAACAAGGACGGAATGGTTTAAGTTGTATTACATTTCCAACAAATGCAAGACGAAGAGGATTTGGTTATATGTTCGCCATTACATTCCCTAAAAGTGATATAAAAGTGAGATAAAACGAGGTAAAAGTGGTTGTAGTAGCGAGGGGATGCAAATCTCGGCAGGGATGCATTTCTCGGCATGACACCGGGCTGTAGAAATCATAACCGCTCAAGACACAGTCCGGTGAAGATCAAGATTTCAAGCTATGGCACCGAAGAAGCCAATATGTTATTATTGTAAAAGTTTTTCATTTTTATTTTATTATCTTGTTATGAAATGAAAAGAAATGTCAAGAAATAAAAATGGATTAAGACGAGGTCACTACGGTGACCCATGTTCACCCCTTGACGTTTCGAGCACAACTGACGTGTGCTCGGCAAATCGCGCTGTATATACGCGGAGAAAGGCGTTTGACCGTCACACGCGTAACACGCTAATTTCACGTAATAACACCGCGATACAGGCGCAGAACATGCTATGACCGTGCTCCACCCACGATTACCCGCTGAAATTTCCCATCCTACCCATGTGTAACCACGCCCTGGCCGCGGCCATAGCACGTCGTTCCGCGTCATTTCCGCGTCATTACCTCGTGTGCCGCCCGCGGTTAACACGTGGTCTAAAGTTTTGAGCAGCGCAAAACTTTTTCGCGAGGCCAACCGCGTGTGAATTTCCGACCGCGTGTAAAGCACTGCTGTATCTCGTCTATATGGCGATCTCAAAGCGTCCAACAGCGTCTGCTTCACGGGCAGAAATTTCTGGCCGTGATTCAGCCTCGATACGCCCGTGAAAGGCTGGGTGACCGGGCCCTAAACATTTGAGCGGCGCAAAACTTTTTCGCGCTGCCAACCGCGTGTGAATTTCCCGACTGCGTGTAAAGCACTGCTGTATCTCGTCTGTATGGCGATCTCAAAGCGTCCAACAGCGTCCGCTTCACAGGCAGAAATTTCTGGCCGTGATTCAGCCTCGATACAGACGCAAACGGCTGTGTGACCGGGCCCTAAGGAATAGCAGTCTGTATTGGCCTTATGCCAAATTTTGTTAACCCAATACAGCCAAAGTTTGCTCACCCCTGTCTTAGATAAACTCAAAATCAAAGGATTTGATTGGTCAATACACAAAGCAGTTTCACTGGAGGCGGTGCTCCGGCAAGCGAAGGTTCTTTGAGAAATCAAAACCTTATTGGTTTCCAAAATGTTGCTAGACTGGATTTGCAAAACTCATACAGGCCTCTTTTTAATCCGAGAGGATGACAACACGACAGCAATTGGTCAATTTTTGGTAGCGCCCTTGCGGGAAAAGTCCACACAAGAGGACAGTGTGACATTCAACACCGTCTGTACACTGCGTTAGACTCATGATTGATAGACGGAATATTAATCCAAAATACGTGGAAAAGCACAAGAGGAGGTTCTCCTGGGGCCTGGTTACAATGCCAGGGTTACAATTGTTTAGGGCCTTGAACAATGAATTAACAAGAAATGAAAGCTATATTTTATTCCAAAATGTATTTGAATTTTTAAAACAGAATAATTTGGTCATCATTTGAAACAAAACGTATCTGGATTCTGCATTGAGGCTCCATACATTCTAAAATTGTGTCATGAACCGAAATAGAATCAGGACCCAAATGTGTGACGTTTCTCACACAAGCCTTTTATTTTACGGGAAATGGGGAGTCATGCACGTTAGGCAGCAGTCTCGTGTGGAATGATAGGAAGCCAGAGGCCGATGAGATCGATATCAATTGTCCGAGCAGATATCTGACAGATGGGGTCAATATCGGGCAGCACGGTGGAGCAGTGGTAAGGGCGTGTGCGACACAGTTCTGAGGTCATGAGATCGAACCCCCTGTGTTGAGTTTGTACGTTCTCCCCGTGCTTGCGTGGGTTTTCTCCGGGTACTCCTGTTTCCTCCCACATTCCAAAAACATGCATGTCAGGTGAATTGGCCGGTCCAAATTGTCCCTAAGTGTGAATGAGCAATTGAGTTGTCTGTCTCTGTGTGCCCTACGACTGGCTGGCAACCAGTTCAGGGTGTCCCCCTGCCCACTGCCCGTTGATAGCTGGGATGGGCCCCAGCACCCCCGCGACCCTACTGAGGACAAGCGGTGCAGATAATGGATGGATGGGGTCGATACCAGACAGGACGGGACAGACAGGATTTATATCAAAACAGGATATCGAAAATAAACAGGACAAACTAGACGGGAACGAACCTGGAAACCGATATTAAACAACGGGACAGACAGGATTGATATCAAAACAGGATATTGAATTCAAATAAGACAAACTAGACGGGAACGAAACTGGAAACCAATATTAAACAGGAAAAAATAAACGGGAACAATACTGGACGGGAAATACCAACAGGAAACAGGACCGAGTCAAAACCCACGTTTTGCGGGGCAGAGGTTCGTTGACGGACTGACAAAGGAAAAGAGTAAGAGCACTGAGCTTAAATAGACGGAAAGCCAATCTGTTAATGAGCCGCAGCTGGCGCCACACGGGCGAGGCCAATTGGGCACCATGGCAACAGTGAAATATTGTTTTGATTTTGTATCCCTATTGACTGAAAAGTTTAATTTACACATTATGAATAAAAATTGATATATTTTGCGTTATTCATAGTCCACAAATGCAGTATTACAATACTTTTGCAAGATCAAATATTGTCAAGAACGTTCTAGACTTCACTAATTTAGTGTGCTCAGTTTTAAGATACTGCACGATTGTACTAATTTTGATGGTGCAGTCCGAAATTTGAAACTTTTTGACTTGCTGCCCCCATCTCCTGGCTTGTGGCATCATTGCAGACTTGTCAACTCGTTCATGATGCATGTGAAAGTACGTGCATTTCTCAGACGCGCTCGAATTTTTTGCATCTTTCTGTGGGTTTGTCTTGGCGTTTGGACTCTTCTTACTTTCCCTACCTTTATGTCACACCAACAAATAGAAATGTAAAGAATACCGTGACCTCGCTCTTTATTACTCCCCCCCCCTCATTCCTCCTACCTAATGTGTTCTGCCCCAAACAGCTTTGCCAAAAGTAGAATTCAATCAAAAATAGGCTTTGTTGGTGATAGGAATGAGTGGAGAGGTGTTGTAAAAGGATAGTGGGGTGTTTAGACGTGTTCTAAGGGATGGGCAGGGCACCTGTATGATGTGGCAGGGGTAAACCAGTGAAAGCTGTCGGGCCCTGCTGTTGAACAGAAGAGTGTGTCGTGTCACCCTGACCCGAGGGACACGGATGCTTTCTGGTGTCCCATTTCATCTGGAGGGATGAAAGCATGACCGACCTGGGTGCCAAGTTTCTTAACTTGTTTGGGTGTTTGGGCATTTAGGGTGGCCATTGTCAATTTTTTGTGTTTTTTGCTACTCTTTCCTTTTTCTTTTCTTTGTTTTTTTATCCGTGTTTGTCTCACTGTCAGTCACCCCTCTTGAGGGATATGACTCAGGTAGATAGATATATAGAGAATAGTTAACACATAGTTAAAGGTGGTGCCTCAGTCAGCTCAAACCTCAAGTACTGATTAAGTCTTCTTTTGTCATCTTTTTGGGTTTTGGGGTTGGCTTTGGACCATACTTGAATAAGGCCTTCTCTTACTTTTACCATTTTCAGGCTAACAGAACAAATCCGGGGAAGAGCATAAAATAGCCCCCCCTATCCTGCTTCCTAATATGTTAAGAGTCCTGGAACAGTGGTGCTAAGAGTAAGCTAAGAGCAGATAGGCGCGTGGGAAGAAATGATAAAGGCTCTTTGATCTCAGGCATTGTTAACACATACAATTATTTTAAAGACTCCTCAAACGACGCACCCAATTTTTATTATTCCTTTTTTTCTTTTTCTTTTTTTTCTAATGCTAAAAATGAGATAAGATTTTTTTTCTTTAATATAATATGAATTTTTATTCATAACTTCTCTTCTCTGTTGTTTTCCTGTGCACGAAAACGACTCTGAAGTTGCAACTTTCCCCCCTTAAAACTTGACCAGTGATGGCCCAACTCATGTGAAAGGATCACAAATGCAGAGTCATGTTTTGCCCACCATTTTCCTGCTCGAAAGGTCAAACGGCATGAGGGTGTGGGGGGCATTTTACAGCGAGCCGGGGGCTTCGTCTCACGAGAGAACCTCATTAAAGTTTTGGCAGAAACTCACAAGGGTAAAGCATAGGGAAAAAAATAAAGAGCTTTAGAAGGAAATAAAAAAGAGATTTGCAAAAAAAGCAGTCAAGATGAGGTGGGCCAGCCTTGGCCAGAGAGAACTGGATTCAACCAGACTCCCACGAAAACACGCTCAGCGTCTATCGCACGAGGACGGACCGCGGCCAAGAGGGAGGAAACGAATATGAGAGCTACAATGGAAGTCGAGGGGGGAAGTTGTCTCTAGTTACCTTCTTGTTTTTCGACATTGTTTAAATGAGTCAGGTTGTTTTTCTGAGTCGGCACTGGAGAAAGAAAAACCAGCTAGAAGAGGAGAGAAACGCAGGCGGGTTCCAACATGTCCATACTCTAGCTTAGATAACAATCGAGGAAGGTTTGTTTAAAAACTAGTCTTCATGGCCAGAGATATGATTGGATTTGGCTGCTTGGAGTGGTCGGTTATCGAGAGCTGCAGAACCCGATTGGGTGTTTGAGACCCCTGAAGGATTTTATACTTTTGACTATAAAGGATTTTATACGATTGAATACAAGTTACATTTATTGAGTGCAATGAAGATTTTCACCGAGTAGGCTATAGTTCAATGACAGGTCACGCCATTCCAAATGCAGAATATTTTGACTACGTAATTTTGATAACAGGACTCTGACGGAGGATGGCAGGCGATGTTTTGAGAGCAAGACCCTGATGACGTAGAAACGCTCACTGTTGTTTTGAGTTTTCTAGACATCGCCCGGGGGGGGGCTTCCTTGGCACGCCCATGGGAGGAGTCGAGACGCCATCTTGCGGGGAGACGTGGGCCGGGAGGAGAAAAGCTAGAGGACTTTAGAGAAGGCTACACAGAGACTCAGGCGACGCTAATTCGACTAATTGGGACAATTTTGATGGAGTTCACTTAGTTAAATTGATGAAGAAATTACATCTGAAAATGTGAAAAGGTCGGCTATTTTTGTTCATCTTTTCCATCAAGAAATGAGCGCGCATGGTTGGGTGAATGTTGGTTGTGTTTGATTAATGGAGTCAGATAACTAATTCGAACAGTTTGGTAAACGATACATTTTAATGTTTGATTCCAAACACCCCTCAAAAGCAGACCACTCAAAAGCAGATGTTGATCAATTTTGTTGGTATTTTTGGGGGGTGCCTTGACATGAAACATAGCTAAAGAGACGCGCGAAGGCCTAAAGTATAACGGTTCCGCCATTTCGGAGCCTATAAGTCACATACAAACACACACACATACACAATCACACAAAAATCTTGATTTATGAAGGTGGCGGGTCTGACAAGGGCATGGTCTTCCCCTCATTTGCCAATTTCCTTCACCAGATGTAGTTTCACCGAGGCCAGTGCCTATCTTTCGAATTAAACTAAACGAGGAATAAGAATAAATATGCATAGATTGATTGTTAGCCAAATTGTCCGACTTTTGTGACGTTTTGACTCATTAAGCCTGATGGCGAAGTTGGCAGCCACATTTAGCGGCGCAAGCTAGCCAAAATATTAGTAAAGGGTCCCTACAGTATGACGCCAGCACGTTCAGGAACCCGGCACGTGTTTTGGAACACATTGTCCCGGGGCAGGACCTCATGTGTTTCTGGGTGCATGGTAAACACATGGCTCCGATTACTGCCGCACGCCCCCTCAGTTCTCCGTCTTAGAGTTCCTTGCTCCCCCTTCTTTTCCACTCTTTTCACTGTAAATTCACACATTCCTCTTCTTCGCTTTAAAAATCTTCAAAGGCTTCTGTTCCGCCCCTTCTGACGTGCTGTTTACAAACAGAACCAGGGACTGTCGCTCAGGCCTGCCAGTCACACTCCGGGAAAAGACTCATTTTGATATGTTCTCATTACATTTGCAAGGATACACTTCAGATATACAGTTTCAGTTTCCCTCATTCCTTTATTTTTTCCTTCTTTTCTTCCTTCCTTCCTTTTATCTGACAGTCTGTCTCCCTTCCTTTCATTACTCCATCGTCCCTTCCTTCCTGTCTTCCTTCTTTTTTTTCTTCTCTTCCTTCCCCCTGCTGTCCTTCCTTTCCTTCTTCCTTCATTCCATCCTTTCTTCCTCTTTTCCTTTCTTCTTATGTTCCTCTCTGCCTTTCTTCTTGCATTCCTTCCTTCCCTTCTTTATTCATTCTCTTTCCTTCCTACTTCCTTGCTTTATTCATTCTCTTTCCTTTTTGCTTCCTTGCTTTCTTCCTTTCTTCCTTCCTTCCTTCCTTCTTTCCTTCCTTCCTTCTTTCCTTCCTTCTTTCCTTTCTTCTTATATTCCATCCTTCCTTTCTTCCTTCCTACCTTCCTTGCTTTCTTCCTACATACCTTCCATCCTTTTTTCTTCTCTTCCTCCCTTCCTTCATTACACCTTTCCGTATTTTTTCTTTCTTTCCTTCTTTCCTTCCTTCCCATTTTCCTTCCATCGATCCTTTCTTCCCTCTTTTCTTCTTTCTCTCCTTTTTTCTTCTTTTACCCTTTTATCCCTTCTTTCATTCCTTTCTTCCTTCATTCTTTTCCTCAGTCATTCCTTTCTTCTGCCCAGCCTGCCTTCTTTTCTGACTTAATTTGTTAATTTCCCCCTTCCTTCCTCTCTTCCTTTCTTCCTGCCGCCATTCCTCCCCTTGTTCCTTCCTTCCTTCCTTCCTTCCTTCCACCCTTTTTTCCTTCTTCATATATATGTGTACATAATGTCCTTTTGCCTCCACTACAAGTATGCGAGACTCATAAAATAGGTATGCAGGATTTTTACAACTCAGACTTTTGAGCGCAATCTTTGCACATCATTGAAAAACTGAACCCTACAGTATTTGACGGTGCACGCACATGCCTTGTTTGAGTGGAAGCCAATGGAAGTGACTTAATCTTTGGTGGAGATGGCATTAAAAGGCCACAAGATAATCAGAAGGGCTCAGGCTACACTGTACAGAGGTCTTTGTTCTCTTGCCACTTCAGGACGGTCATGTTACAGAAAGGAGTGTTTTTTAGGTCATGTCGAACTCTAAAATGACGCTTGCTAAACTTGCATTCTGTCCTTTTCTATTTCTCAATCACTGCGGCTATGCTTGGTTTTGGGGCAAATGATTTGTCATGCACAAACACGATTTTAGAGTGTTTTTTGGGGGGGACTAGTATTGTCATCTTTGGGAAGGAAAATACACGGTCGACTTGTGATGATAGAGGCCCCTGTCTTGTATGTCTTTGGACCAATTTTCCATCCTCTGCACAGCAAACAACAGAAAACAGGAGGTGGCTTACTTATTAACAGCTTTATCTGAGAATCTCCATTCCTTTCCGCGCCAAATCTGTCACCTCCCAGTTTGTGTACATGCGTGTGCTGGTACTTATTCCAGATACTACACAAGACGGAGAGGTACTCGTATTCTGTGCAGATTGCGGAAAAAAAGTGTAGGGAAATTTCAGCTTTTGGGCTTTTATTGGACCAGCTCAGTAGCCTAGATGGTAGGGCGCCCGCTCCGAGACTGGGAGGTCGCTGGCTCAAACCTCGGCCGAGTCATACCTAAGACTTACAACATTGGTACTCATTGCCTCCCTGCTTGGCGCTTGTCGTTAAGGGTTGGAATTGGGGGGTTTGGTCACCTAATGACTAAAATGGCTGCGCCCTGTTTGGCTGCGGCTGCATCGGCTCGCTACAGTTTAACTGTACGGGTCAGGTGTATCGACGTTTCGTTCTGTTTGCATGGTTACAAAGAATGACAATAAAAGTAAATTCTTCTTCTTCTTCTTTTAAAGTAAAACGTCAGGAGATACGAGTGAAGTTCAAACCTCTTGCACGACTCCCTTTTTTACCATGCATTTTAAACGGTAATCAAAAACAGACAGTGATATTTCCCTCACTTTGTCTTTGAGAAGATTAAACTACTTATCAAAAACATTCTTTCCAGATAGATGATGGAATCAATGGGTCCCGTTTGGCAATCCATCAATTTTTGGTGTTGTAGGGCTGGAACTCACGATTATTTAAATAATTGGTGAATTGGTTGATTATTTGTTTGATTGATCGATGAATGTGATCTTTAATTTTTTTTTCTCCTCCTTTATTAAAATATTGAAATTTTGGACAGATAAAAGTGTACAAAACAACAGAATTTTCTATAATATAAAACAATAAAAACCCCATGTGTTTTTTTTAAATTAACTTAACAACAAACCAAACTACATGCAAATGTATAAGATACTTTCCCTATACAGACAGCACGGCGGCTGAGTGGTGAGTGCGTCTTCGCCACAGTTCTGAGGTGATGAGATCGCACTTTCCTGTGTGGAGTTTGCATTTCTGCCCGTGCTTGTGTGGGTTTACTCCGGGCACTTTAGTTTCCTCCCACATTCCCCCAAAAACATGCATGTCAGGTTAATTGGCTGGTCCAAATTGCCCCTAGGTGGGAATGGGCGGGTAAGTTGTGTGCCCTGCAACTGGCTGGCGACCAGTTCAGGGTGTCCCCTGCCCACTGGCTAAAGATGGCTTGGATTGGCTCCAGCACCCCCGCGACCCTACTGAGGATAAGCGGTGAAGATAATGGATAGATTTCCTTCTACAGTGCTACTAAAAGTTAGGCAGCATCGAAGGAGAATGTCAGTACATTGTTGGATGTCATCTTATTGTACAATGTTTTTATGCAGTTCTTTGAGTTCCCTTTCAATTTCTAAAAATGTTTAATAATAATACATTTGGATTTGGATCAAGATGACCTCGTGCTTCAAAATACGGCCTCGAAGCGCCCTCTGTTGGACCAAAGAGCTACTACAAGTTTGCCGCCCGATCAATGGGAAATTCAATGTAGACGCTGGCGATGTTCGTAAGTTGAATTTGTTCTTAAGTTGCTTCACTGCTATAATTCATATGTTTAAGGTTTGTATAAGTATGTTTAAAGCTTGTATTGGTAACCTGTATTGTTTTGTACTAAAAAAATAAACGTTTCATAAAATAATATGCTCTGTAAAGATAGATAGAGTTAAGTTTAACTTAATTCTGGAAGATGAGCTTCAAGAGTTAGGCAACTTCCTTCTCCGTGGTAAAAAGTGGACTAAAAAAAAGCAATCCAACCATTTTTTCAACCGCATCAATCTTTCTTATTTCACTTTTATTTAAAAAAATACGGCTCGACTCTTCTTTACACTTTACACCAACCATTTTGCACGAGATATTAAACAATAAAAACCTCAAAGTTCTTAGTGGGCTGGATACAGTACAAGTAGTACTGTATGTTTAGACATGAACTAGGAAGTAGAAGCCGTATTACTTCTTCGGGGTGGATGCTGGGTGACCTCGTAATGGCGTAAAGAAGCACCACAGTACTGTTCTGTACTCCGGAAAAAAGGTGCACACAATACAAAATCCAACTTACAGCAATGTCCGGATATTTTTCGACATCCTGAAAAAAATGTGGGTATCTACCATTTTTCGTAAGTCGAATGGTCGTAAGTAGGGGAGCGTCTTTACACTCTTTTGTTTGCATTGAATTAACGTGCCGAGAATCACAAAATCGCGTGACACATAAAAAACGAAATTTGTGGCTGACGCTTTTAATAATTGATTTTAAATGATTTTGTCGATTTGTTGTTACAGCCCTGGTTTAATGTCTAACCAAAATAGTCCGTTTTTGGCAGGCCTTATTTTAGTATATTTGGTTTGAGACATTATCTCCTCCTCTTTACTCATGAAAAAAAGTCAAAGGTTATTTTTCCCGGCTTTGTCCTCTTCACTGGTTTAAGTAATAGCAGCAAGTGTCCCCTGACACGTGAGTTGGGATTCAAATTGTGCTTTCGATCGATTAACATGATCTGCTTTCTTTCTCCCTCAATGGACACTTTGCTGATCCCTCTCGCCACCATTTAATCAAACGCACTCATGCATACACAGATTGAGTAGGCGTCGGGGGACCTAAGCAAATACAAAGTGCTCCCTGCGGATGTTAAGTGGTGCATGTCACATGAAAAGTGGACTCAACAACAAGAGGACATTTCATTTGCGCTTTGCTGATGTCATCTACAAAAAGGATTGTTAATCCAATCAAGTCAAGAAAGATAAATCAGGCAGTTTATTTTGCATTTTCAGCTAATCACACTTAGGTCACTGAGGACCACTGAGAATGATCGCATCAAACAAACAATGATAAGGCAACGCTGAAGTCGAGCCGAGCGGCTGTATGTGCGCCTTCTGTGGTTTGGTTCTGTTTTCTGTACATACGTGGCAATTTGCACAATCAGCGCAAAAAAGCTTCATTTTGCATCCTTGCGGTTATGCAAGTCTTTTGTTTGCCGGCTATCACGAGGGGTCAGGAAACACTGGTGTCTCCAGTGAAAGGTTGGGAGGCTTGGATTGGTAGGGGGAGGGAAAAATCTACCCTACCCCAAAACTAGTAGTCATCCAGGTTTCTAGAATTGCCATTGTAACACAGGTCTTCAAATTTTCTATTTTTTATTATTTTTGGGAAAAGTGACCTTTATTCATCATTTTAAATACAAATCAGCTTACACTGATGGCTATTTGTTAAACCATTTTTTTGTTCTCATTACATTAAATTGCCAGTGAGAACCTGTAATTATTTTAGTTATAATGATCTATATATCTACCCTGGTCATAACCCTCGAGAGGGGTGACCGACAGCAAGACAAACACATACAAAAACAAAGAATTTTTTTTTAAAAAGTATTAAAAAAAGGGAAAAAGTAGCAAAGAACACACACAAAAATTGTTGGACCATGGCCAACCCAAATGCCCGATTGCCCAAACAAGTTAAGCACCCCGGCACCTGAGTCGGTCATGCTTTCGTCCCCCCAGATGAAACGGGACACAAGAAAGCGGTCACAACACAGTCTTTTGTTCAACAGCAGGGCCCGACAGCTTTCACTGGTTTACCCCTGCCGCATCATACAAATGCCATGCCCATCCCTTAGAACGCGTCTAAACATCCCACTATCCTGTTACACCACCTCTCCACTCATTCCGATCACCAACAAGAGCTCTAGCTTCCACTAAGTTATAATAATAATAATAATTTTAAAAAATTGGATTTGTTGTAATATAAAGTCAAAGCTTGTGCAAAATGGATTTCGGAAATTAGTTTTATTCTAACCAGTCACAAATAATAAAAAATAGATATATGAACGAGTAATTGAGACCTTTTATTAAATTGCATAATATTATTTAAAGAAGAAAACAATACATTGAAAAAAAACTGCTATCACATGAGCCACTATATTTTGTGGGATTTTATAGGGACAGTGTGTATTGTTTGGTGCCTTCTAGTGCTGAAAGAAATTGATTTATATGGAAAGAAAACATTTGCTTTGAATAATAAGCAAAAACTACGTGATTAATCATGTGAAAGTGATTTTTTTAAATACATATAAGTCGGGAAATTCCTGTTTGTTTTACATAAGATGAGGCTCATCGGGAAACCAAAAATTTCTCGAAAGGCTGGGCAAAAGAAGAGCAAAAAATTGTGCTTTTTGGTCGCTTTGGTGTCCTTAGTTTTTATTCTTCCTTTAGCGCTCATTTTCGGTTGCACAACACAGTGGTCAAATAATAAACACTGTCCCTTTAAGTGCATTAAAAAAGTAAATTATTTGATTCAACATATAGTATACTAAATATTTTGTGAAATTTATGTACAAAACCACCTTCTTATTTCTTGAAATACTCCATTGGGTATTCAATTTGTAAGAACAATAAATACAAGAGTATTCTAACATACTGTGTCAGAGTGTGGTATGCTGAGAGCATGGCAGGAGACAGGAAAAACATTTAGAGTAATCAACACAGCCCAGAAGATCATTGGCTGCCCAGTCAGGAGGACATTGCCGGCTTGCGATACACCAGAAGCCTTAACATTATAAAAGACTCTTCTCACCATCTTTTTGCACTCTTGACTTCTGGTTAGCCCTACAAGTCCCTTAAAACAAGGACCAACGGTCTCAGAGGTATTTTCTTTCCCAATGCGTCCATCAACTTAAACAAGCATGCGGGCATCGAGCCCGTCTATCTCGTCCAGTTTCATATCTGACTCCAGTCTCCAATGTCTGGTATCGATCCCGTCTGTCTCGTCCTGTCTGATATCTTGCTACAGTCTCCAGTGTCCGGTATGGGGAGGCAGCGTCAAGAAGAAGGATGCCTCTCGTCTCAATAAACTGGCTAGAAAAGCGAGCTCTGTTGTGGGCAAAGAGCTGGACAGCCTAACAACAGTAGCTGAGAGACGAGCACTGAAAAAGCTGAGGTCAATTATGGACAATCCATCGCATCCACTACACAGCATTATCTCCAGACAGAAGAGCAGTTTCAGCGACAGACTGCTGTCACTGTCTTGTACTACGGACAGACTGAAGAGATATTTTCTTCCTCATGCCATGAGGCTCTTTAACTCCACCCGGCAGAGTAAAGGCCCACATTAAACCACACCACCTACATTGGATATTACCGAATCTTACTGCAATATGTATTCTGTGTAGCACTATTTAGTTACTCTATATAACACGCTACAGTGGGCATTTGCACGTCACACTGGGTATTTGTATATTGTATTCTTTTGGCTTTTTTATTGTACTGTTCTCAGCTCAGGGATGCTGCTGGAAATGTGAATTTCCCTTAGGGGATGAATAAAGTATCTATCTATCTATCTATCTATCTATCTATCTATCTATCTATCTATCTATCTATCTATCTATCTATCTATCTATCTATCTATCTATCTATCTATCTATCTATCTATCTATCTATCTATCTATCTATCTATCTATCTATCTATCTATCTATCTATCTATCTATCTATCTATCTATCTATCTATCTATCTATCTCTGTCTCATCCTGTCCAATATCTTGCGCCAGTCTCCAGTATCCGGTATCGATCCCGTGTGTCTCATTCTGTCTGATATCTGACTAAAGTCCCCAGTATCCGGTATCAATCCCGTCTGTCTCGTCTTGTCAGATATCTTTCTTGAGTATCTGGTATCGATCCTGTCTGTCCCATCCAGTCTGGTATAGACCCTGTCTGTCCGGTATCTGCTCATGTAGCTGGTATCGATCCTGTCTGTCCCGTCCCGTTCGTTATCTGGTATCGATCTCGTCGGCCTACCTGTTTTTCCACGCCGAACTTCTGTCTTACTTCTTCCACCCAGCGATTGCCGTATCACTGGCGTTTGTGTTCACACGCATGACTGCCCCATTCCTGTAAAATAAAGCTTGTGTGAAAACATTACGTATCTGGGTCCTCCTCCTGTTCGGGTTTTGACAGGAATTTGATTGCTGCTAAACATTTTTTGTTGCTGCTAACTGTTATTGCATTACTTTTCATGCTCGGTAGCCTAGATGTTAGGGCGCCCGCTTTGAGACTGGGAGGTTGCTGGTTCAAGCCTTGGCCAAGTCATATTAACTCATACAACATTGGTACTCATTGCCTCCCTGCTCGGTTGGAATTGGGGGGTTTGGTCACCTAATGACTCCCAACACAGCAGTTGGGTCTAAAATGGCGGCAGCCCTGTTTGGCTACGGTTGCAGTTTACGGGTCAGGTGTATCGACATTTAGTTCTGTGTGCATGATTATAAAAAATGACAATAAAACTAAATTCTATAAATTCAATTCTACTATTGTTACGATGCATTATCTTTTAATTGCAGTATCCTTATATTTTAGGCCAGTGTCACTTTTTAGCCAATGGATTGCCACTCAAAGTGCTGTTTAAAAACAAAAATCTCCTCCTTTCCCCCACCCTATAACACCAATTTCACAGACACACACAATTGATTTAAAAACAAATAAAACGATTTAAATTCTTAAATAAATACATTTATGGTAAGGCACAGACTAACCTTGTGAGGAAAGGGACCTGAGGTAGGCTCAGCCACAATGATAGAGATGGCAGCAGATATATATATTTTTTGATTAAACTTGACAGTCTTTTATTTTATTTTTACTCTTTTAGTTCTTTTTTACAACGTTGATATATATGACGATAAAGACAATTGAATTTAATAACAAGCCATGTATTTACGAAAATTCATTTTAATATCAAATGCATCTTTACAATAAATAATCACACTAATATCTGCTTCTGTCATCCATTTCCTCGGCATCATTAATACAGTACAGTTGAGAATATTAATGCAAAGAATAGGACCTGAAGTACTATTCTATGCGCGTCCGCCGGTGTCCTGAAATTCCTTCCTACCAATAGGGAGGTCCTACCAATGCCTCGTGCGCATGCGCGCGCAAGCACAAACGCGCATGTCTCGTCCAACGGCGAGTACTTACGATTTTTTTTGTTTAGCCTTATTTGACTCTTTTATTGCGTTAAAGTGCTGTTTTCTGAACTAGCCTTTAAGCCTGGCATATTTTTCTGTGGTAGCTTTCTAGTACGGTATTTGTTGACCACGGTAATCACGCAATGTATGTGTACATGTCAACCTTTTATATCATCAGTAAAAGTTCCATGTGCAATAATTTTGAGTTTGGTGGTTTTACTGGATTATAAAGAAAACAAAATTGCTGCAACAAATGAGACTGCAGTAGGACATTTCGACAGGGCAAATCACTGGGTTCTCAACGCCCCACCCTATTTGAGAGCGCAAATAAGCAAGTGGTCCAAAAAGAAGGAAACAACGAGGACTTGGGCGGGGCTACCGATGACGCACGCGTGTATATTAAAGCAGATCAGGCTGAATGTTTACAATGCGCAGCTGACTCAACCTGCGGAACTAGCGACTCCTTTTGCACAGTTTACGCGCTCCGTGCCCTTTGGATCATGCGCCTTTTGCGCGTCTGGACTTTACGCGCGAGCCACTGAAACCTGCAGTGGAATTAGGGGACTCCTCTTCACACTTGGATTTCTCTTTCCATGTGTGTGTTTGTGCGTGTTGCAGGTCCCTTGCAGAGCACGTGAGCGCATCGACGTGCGTTTTTGGTTTTGTTTTTGGGTACGACATCAGGCGGAAAAGCCGCTCGGAGGAGCGGTGAGGACGGAGGGTCGGTAGGAAAAAGACACGCTGCGTTATCTTCTTGAGGATGTCGGACGGTCCCAGACAGAGGGGCGCTTCTGCAAAGGATGCTGCCGTCGAGGATTCCGGAGACGGAGAAGGAGGAGCAGGAGGAGGAGGAGTTGCACTCAAGAAGGAAATAGGGCTTGTGAGCGCCTGCGGTATTATAGTTGGTAAGTTCGGCACAAAAATAGCTAAGCATGCTCTCATTTGTCACCAAATCATGATAAACACTTGATGAAATAGCAGCCCCGACACATGGGATAACTCATATCCATGAATAGCAAACATCCTGTTGACTTGTTGAAAGACTTAAATAACCTAACCTTTTATCCAGTCTTGGGACCATTCCTAATAAAGAATATGAGTGACAGTGATTAGTTACTTAATTTAAAAAGTAATTGCATTACCCCCTTCCCAGATTACTGACACTAAAAAGTAGCGCGTTACCCTGGCAGTAACTATCATAAATTATACCGTACTCACATTGAAGCTGACCCCCATAAAACTGCTTACAAATCATCGCATAGAAAAAGAAATAGAAGAAAATGTGTACACAAATTTGTGGAAGTGGTAAATCCTTCATAATTTTTGGCCTTGTGCAATCTTGAGTGCTCGCAAACACATCAGAGACAGTCCATATCCATTTTGTCTTGTGTCTTCAAACCACTCAAAGATTTCCTTCTCCACTTCTGGGTAATATCCAAGATTTGTCTTTTTTTCTCCAGGCATGGTGGCATAGTGTGCAGGTTTTGCAGCGATAATTTTACAAAAAAAATAAAGATCCAGCACTACTGTACAGTAAATTATTTGCTCGCATATACCCCCTTGATTTCATTGACCATGTACAATCCACAAGCTGCCTACCTTTAGCAACTGGTGACACACAACCAAATACAATATGCGCATATGAACTGACCCACTGATTACAGTAATTTACATTGTAGCTTTAAATACATCTTAGATGTAAGTAGGGAGAATATCAGCAGTGAGAAATTACGTGTCCTCGTGCTTGAGATAGTATTTTGCAGGTACATGTAGAGATTATACTCCATCTTTGCTTTTAGGAAGTAGCCGAGTAACGTACCATCTTGTAATGTCAGTTGAGTAACAAAAATGTATCAATAACATGTTACCGTACTGTACTTGTTACCGAGAAGAGGAATTGCATAGAAGGAACACATTCTTTTTTAACGCGTTATTCCCAACACTTCTTATAAGCAAGTTATTGACGCAAGCTTTAACACACAAGTCTTGCTCCTATTCCCGAGAATCTGGGTACATCCTCGCCCTGGGTTCAGGAAATGTTTCACCCAAAGAGCCATGCAACAGCAATATTTCTATTTTCGTCTTTCAGAGAAAGCCACACCATATAATTAAGGGCATAATTAGTTGTTGAACCAGATCTCCAGAACAAAAGCCTATTCTTCGGTGCATTTTTTTACTTTTTTTAAATCATATATATGAAATAATAACACTGCCAAAGCCTTCGCGCATACGTGCAAGTCAAGAATATATATTTATATTAGATAACATGAGATAGTTCTTATTTTCTGCCATCCTGCTGCTAGGGGTACTCGAAAACCTCAAAAGGGCTCGGCAAAATAATGAGAATATTAATGGTGCAATTTTTCACTCTGAGTCTCCAGTTTGTATTCTTCCTTCTGCTTTGTAGCACTTGTTTTCGTTTGCAAGACACAATACAGCGCCATCTAGTCTTCAAACAAGACACACTGTACCTTTTGGTTTGTTCTGAGTGTCATTTTATTTAGAATAATCGCTTCAAAACAAGGTGCAGACTTATTTCTTAAAAATGTCATACATAAACATTTATCTTCAGTTATTTGACGTTGTCACTTTTCTAACATTCAGAATCGAGCAGTCATCTGTCCTCCATTTTGTTTTATTGATGCGAATCTTCAACATCTTTGAAATCTACGAACATAGAACTTAATGTCTTTTTTTAATAAGTTACACAAACTATTCACTTGAAAAAATAGAAGAAAGACAGCTCACATGTATATTCTGCTGCATCTCATTGGCTAAGAGACACGGGAAATATCCGGATGACATCACTTCTTACCAGCCTTAAATGTAGAAAAGCACTACAGCGCTCCTGCCGCAAGTGTTAAAAACACAGTGTTGCACTCCCAGCCTAAATGCATCAAAATGTGGATTCTATCTACAAGTCAGATGTACTTATCAAAAGAGCCACAACTGTCCCGCGGGCCATATGTTCCCAACTGCTGTCTTAGTCCGATCATAAATTATTTCAGAGCTCTAACAAGCTTTTACACTAATGGACAGGTATGGAAGAACAGATCCCGCTAATCTCCATTGACTTTTGAGTATGCCTAAGATGTGCAGTCCCTTCGTGACCTTGGAAAGGTTGAAGGGATGAGGGGGAACTAAGGGGGGGGGGCGTCCTGAATCATTGAGCCCTGCGTTTCCAAGGTAACCGGAAAAAAGATGAGTTAAGAGTGCACAAGTCCGACAGGAAGTGGAAAGTGTGGAGGGAGAACCAAATACAGGCAACAAGTCTAACATTTATAACATCAAAGTTACTTTTAGGGTTAAGAGTTATTTTGAAACACAGCTTAAATATTTCTCATACACAAAAGTGCTCAATCAACAATTTCAAATATACTTGATTGTAAGCTTAATTCTGACATATTCTGTCTACACACCCCTGTGTCACGGTTGCCCATTGCCCTCACTTGGGCCCGCCTGTTTGGCACCAGCTGCTGCTCGTTGCCTGATTGGCTTCCCTCCTATTTAAACTCAGAGCTCTCATTCACTCCTTGTCAGTCCGTCAACGAACCTCTGCACTTGCAAGACTTGTATTTTGACTCTGTCCGGTATCCTGCTCGTGTATTCAGTATCCGGTATCAATCTCGCTTGTCTCATCCTGTCCGGTATCTTGCTTGTGAATCCAGTATCCAGTATCGATCCCGTCTGTCCCGCCCTGTCCGGTATCTGCTCGTCTATCCTGTATCTGGTACCAATCCCGTCTGTCCTGTCCGGTTTCGATCTCTTCTGCCCAGCGATCGCTGAATCGCTGGCGTTTGTGTTCCCACGCATGACTGCCCCATTCCCCAAAGCTTGTGTGAAAACGTTACGCGTCTGGGTAGACCGTCTGTTTGGGCTCTGACCCCCTGCTAATGCAGAAATATTTTTGATATCACAAGATTATTAGACTAAGATAAATACAAGAAAGGCACCTATAAAATGATAAGTATGATTTTTTTTTACTGTACATTTTAATAATGTGGGCAGCACGGCGGCGCAGTGGTTAGCGCATGTGCGGCACAGTTCATGTCTTGGGAACCTCCTGCGTGGGGTCAAATCCAGCTCCAGACTTCCTGTGCGGAGTTTGTATGTTCTCCCCGTGCTTGCGTGGGTTTTCTCCGGGCTCTCCGGTTTCCTCCCACATTCCAAAAACATGCATTTCAGGAGGATTGGCTGGTCCAAATTGTCCCTAGGTGTGAATGAGCGAGCGAGTTGTCTGTGTGCCCTGCGATTGGCTGGCAACCAGTTCAGGGTGTCCCCTGCCCACTGCCCGATGATTGCTGGTATGGGCTCCAGCACCCCCGCGACCCTACTGAGGATAAGCGGTGTAGCTAATGAGATGAGATGAGATGTTAATAATGTATCATATATTGTGAGTTTTAATGACCTAAGGCAAGTGTTTTTGTCTTTTTCATTTGGTTTAACATGAAAAGAAAAACACATCAGTAAACAAAAAACATGTTCAAAAAATAATCGGGATTATAATTGTATTTGTTAGAATCTGTATTTGATGTTTGCCATATCGGCACCATCAAGATATATTCATATATAGCGAATGCAACTTGAATTTTTCAGACACATGCATGGGCCACTCAGATGCAAACTTAAATGTACATGGCCATTCCATAGTTTAGCATTATATTAAGAAAGTAGCAAATCCATACTCTGTACTGCGTATGAGAGTCATATTAATCGGTAATTTGACAGTGAATCCTCTATGCAGTGGCTCGTTTGCCCCGTCTGATTGTACGTTTAAAGTATACCACTAGCAGTTTTTGGATGAAGTTCAAGAAGTCTTACTATTGGGAAAAATTATATTGACCTTGCTTAAAAAGGTTATTTACTTATAAGCATTTTAAATATTGTGACAAAATCGATTTGAGATCGCTATTCTTTCTCTCTTAAATAATTATGTAGGAAGTAAACCTTTCCAAAGCAGTTGACCTGATTAAAGAACTGAATATGAAATATTATATTTCACAAAATGCTCCAGAAATATATATAATGTATACGCGTGGGATGAGAAATATCGAATGAGCACTCAGGCAGTCAGTGCAGTCAGAATGTTTTATAGCTCTTGCAGAGTTCAGTCTTTTATGTCACGTGGGGCGGGTGTGACTCGTCTTAGCCACTAGTGCCTCTTGTTTCCAAGGACATCAAGCAGTCGCATAGCCCCATTGTGTTGGCACGCACAGATACACACGTACACAAACTTGTGACAACGATTACAAGTGAACTCTTGTCCACTGGTAACAAGTTCCCTGATAAATTTGTGGTTGATAGCATGTATTCTAAAAAACACAGACACCTTATTGATGTTTTTGTGTGAATGATATCTCGAAAGTTTCAAAAACAAAATTGTTCCGCATCCTAGAACCAAGACCTGAGAGAAAATGTTGTATGGGCCAATCATTAGTTTGAATATATAATTTTGTTCTTTTTTGCATTTCTAGAATAGGAGTTAAGAAGCCCTGGAGTTTGAGAGTTGCTGTTGAGGCATGATGATGTCAATGTTGCTTGGGTCTTTGCTTTCAACCAATCACAGTTCACCTTTCTGAAGCAAAACATGATTGTTCCTTTGCTGAAGACTCAGCAACAACTAAGTTATTAAAATTTGTATTCTCTTTTTAACATTGGACACCTTCAATGGAGATGACATATGATGCCAGTTCCTTGTTTTGACTAATGATGTGCACTAATTTTTGCTGTCAATTCATTGTCACTATTACCCAATCAGTTTGCTGTTCTTTAATTATCACACGCTTTAGAGCTGATCTGTCAGAACCCAAACAGATGGAGGACCCAGGCGCGTAACAGTTCCACACAAGCTTTATTTTACGGGTAAGGGGCAGTCATGCGCGTGAACACAAACGCCAGTGATGCAGCGATCGCTGGGTGGAAGAAGTGAGACAGAGAAGTCAGAGGCAGACAAGATCAAAACCGGACAGGACAGATGGGATCGATACAGGACACAATAGTAGATACTGTACAGGACTGAACCGATCAGATCGGATCGAAACACGAGCAAGATACCGGACAGTACGGGACAGTACGGGACTGACGGGACCGATACTGGATACTGGAGCAAGATACCGGGCGGGACAGACGGGATCAATACCGGATACTGGAGCAGGATACCGGACAGGACGAGACAAATTGGATCAATACTGGATACTGAAGACTGGAGCAAGATACTGGACAGGACGAGACCGACGGGATAAATACTGGATACTGGAGACTGGAGCAAGATACCGGACAGGACGAGATCGACAGGATCGATAACGGATACTGGAGAACGATACCGGACAGGACAAGACAGGCGGGATCAATACCGGATACTGGAGACTGGCGCAGAATATCAGACAGAGTCAAAATACACGCCTTGCAAGTGCAGAGGTTCGTTGACGGACTGACAAGTAGTAGATGAGAGCACTAAGTTTAGATAGGAGAGAAGCCAATCAGGAAACGAGCTGCAGCTGGCGCCAAACGGGCGGGCCCAAGTGAGGGCAATGGGCAACCGTGACATGGTCTGTTTTTATAACATTGAAAATATAATAAAAAAGGGGGCTCAGGTAAGGGCTTTAGGACAAGATGGATTCCCCTTATCGGAAAGCTCCTCCCCGGTCTTCCTTGCAAGTTGAAAATCCAATGATATATTCTTTACTTAATTTGAGTGTCTAAATTTAAACTTAACATTTATCATCCTTCAAAATCAACCATCAAACCCTCTGAGATGGGATGAGAAACAGGTGCAGTTTTCAAAAACCGCCCATTCATAGTGGACAAAATCCTGGTTTTAGTCAAGTTGGGGCCCTTACAGCAAAATACATTGGATAGTTTGACTTGTGCTATTCATTTGCGAGTGGAATGGAAGTGGCATTTGGGCTGGTGACCAAAGTGTCCGGCAGGAAAAAAAATCTGCTCGTCGAGCACGTCTCAGAGCGGAAGTTTTCCTTTGCGAAACAACGGCGGAGGCCTGACACTTCTGCAATTTGTAAGACCAAAGCGGCACGCAGGTTCTGAAATACTCATCTTTGTTCATTGTGCGGAGAGATTAAGACTACCTTGGACTCTTGTACTGTACCGACTATCATGCGAGGTGGTAATGATTCAATGGGACCTTGGACATCGCTTTTATGAGACGTTTGCTATGTGTTAGAGTTGCATTTCATGGCCGCAATCCACCCCACTATCCTTAATCTCTTTGCTACATCAGCAGATTAGCACATCCCATTTGGCCTGATGACCGGCTGCCATTTCTCCGTGATAGCAGCAATCCCTCACCTACGCACATCTGTCACTCACATTTTCATATCACTTTGTTATTTTTGCCTACAAAGTGAAAATAAAATATTGTTTTGAGGTGTCACATGTTGAGAAACCAGTAAAACACGTAATAATTGAAAGTGTTCCATGTGGGACCAAGCTACTGTGGTTACATTAGAATACTCTCAAAGCTAATAGCACAACAAATAATTCAGAATATCTTCTGGTTAAGGACTTCACAAAATATTCAAAATTGATCATCACACAAAGGGGTGTTATTTTTACAAATGATTTCATGCATTTTGGCGTCGCGTTAATGGCAATCGGCTTTGGAGGAAGATATTTTCTTGCTCCAGGGAGTTTTATTTTGGCAAATAATTATTGACTTTTATTGCCTTTTATCTGGTATGATATGGGTCCAGGCAGTAAATAAACTTAGCTACTTAATGTTTTTTACAATGGTCCTTTGAACTTTTTGAAAAACAGAGATTACATTTAAAATATTTTTTTAATTTTAGTTAATCAGTTAAGCAACAAAGCAATTGACGGATTTATCGAATATCAAAATAAAGTTTTTTGTTTAGTCTGTGTAATATAGTGTAATAATCTGTGAAGCCCTTTGAGACTCTTCGTGATTTAGGGCTATACAAATAAAAATGACTTGACTTGACTTGACTTGTTTTGCAACCATAGAATCTAGTGTGACGTGTAAACAGCTCTTTCATCTTGATAAATGTTACGTTTGTATGTTTACTTGTAATTTCCTCTAAAATTGAAAGGACAGTATGTATTATTTGACCACTAGATGTCGCCGCAAAGCAAAAGTAAGAATACAATCGGGTGAGCTCATTTTATTTAAAATTAATGGGAACATTTCAATTATTGAAAAGAAAAATGCTTGTTTATAGTAATAGTTAATGTATTTTTGCTGATTGTGTAAATCAAATTTGTCTTTTCAAAGAATGAAGTGTTTTTACTACTAACGAGGAGCTTAATCATATACAATTTCTCTTTAAGGGAAGGGCATTTGTTGACGCCAGGTCTCGTATTGGGTGGATAAGAAGCCCCATTTCAAAGTAAAGCAAGTCACAACAGTGACAGATCACACCGTCTTTAAAATACAAACCAAGAAAATCAGTTGTTAGAAGAATAGATATTTATTTTCACTAAAAGTATTTGAACTTAGCATCAGTAACAGTACTTGTCATGATGACTGATTAACTTCCCCTGTGCCTGCTCGTTTGGCGCCAGCCGCTGCGGGCTTCCTGATTGGTTACCCGTCCTACTTAAGCTCCGTCCTTTCCTTCGCCTGTTTTCAGTCCGTCAGCGAACCTCTGTTTCTACAAGGCAAGCACTTTGTCTCTGACTCCCGTCGGTCCTGCTTTTTTCACCTGTTTTCCACCCGTCCGTTCCTGATTTCCCCGTTTGACCCCGACCACATTTTGCTCTCCCGTCCCGGCTTGCGACCCGATTTTTATCCCGACCACGTTTTGCTCTCCTGTCCTGGCTATCGACCTGTTTTTTTGGTCTTCGACACCACGATCTCCCGCTCCGGAAGATCCACATCCGCATTCCGAACACGATCCGATTCTGTGAGCGGTTTGCTTCCCGCGCTGCCTCTTTCTCTCAATAAACTTGTGGTTAAAGTTACGCATCTGGGTGCTAATTCCGTTCCGGTCGTGACAGTACTACATGTATATCAGTCTATAAGAGCTACATAAAACAGCCCTACGAACACCATCGCCTGAAATTAGCTTTTCCGCAATACCTTTTAGATCAGTGGTCCCCAACCTATTCCTAGACTGCTTTAAAGACTGACAATATTCTGGCCCAAACGATAATAATAATGTAATAAGCAATAATATTAGCAATAATATTAATAAGCCGATATTAATGAAAATAAATACTATTTAATTCCATTCTTCTAGACATGAAGATGGCATAGAAAAAAGTATTACATTTTCTTTCAGTTCGTTTGTGGGTAAAACAAAATATCCGTTATATTCGGTAAAAGCAAAAAATAACACAACCTTTTTTCTTAAATAAGGCAACTTTTATTTATTCCTGTGTGGCAAGGTACCAAACATTCACAGCCCGGACCGGTCCGTGGCCCAGTGGTTACTGACTATTGTTTTAGATAGTTCCTTAATAAAGACTCCTACTATGCAATTTGACTGGTGCTATATGGCCAGAAAAATAAGTGTTCTGAACTCTGCCTCACTTGCTTTTCTTCACCTTTCAGGAAATATCATCGGATCTGGAATTTTTGTCAGTCCGAAAGGAGTGATGGAGAACGCTAGCTCGGTGGGCTTTGCTCTGGTGGTCTGGATCATCACAGGGATCATCACTGCAATTGGGGCGCTATGCTATGCCGAGCTAGGAGTCACCATCCCTAAGAGTGGGGGCGATTACTCCTACGTGAAGGACATTTTCGGGGGCTTGGCCGGGTGAGTGAAAACTCCACAGTCATATTAATCTGTAATTTGACGGTGAATCCTCTTCTCAGTTTGATTGCACTTGTAAAGTAGAGACCTTGCAGTTTTTTGGCTAAGGCCAAAGTTTAAGAAGTCTTAATATTGGGGTAACTTTGTAGCTTCAAGAAATGTTGGTTAAAGATGTTTTTTTTCTGATCAATATGTGCTAAGAAGTATAATCAACTCAAGTGTTCCCTAATGCTGATACCAAGTACAAAATATCACTAGTACCTTTGAGTATAGCTGTACTGAAATTCCTTCGTACCCATCTCGTCTTCCTACCAATGCGTACAATGCTGATTCCCCAGGAAATGTGTATTTTCCTACTACCTATCATTTGTGCCCTTGAAAGCGATACATTTAGTTTATAAGGTGAGTACTTATGGTCTTCAGTTTTTTTAGTCTTATTTGACTCTTTACTGCTCTAGAATATAGTTTTCTGATGTAGCTTAATAGCCTGGGGAGTTTTTCTGTGATAGCTTTTAAGCTTTGTTTGTTGACTACTGTAATCACACAGTGCATACCAACCTTCGTTTTATATCATCAGTAAAGGTTCTGTTTGCAATAATTATAAAGAAAACAAAATTGCTCCCAAATCAACCACTGGGCCGATAAGGATAGTTAGAGGCTGACATGAGTACAGGGCAAAAAACAAACCTGGGTTACCAATTAATCAGCCCATTAATTAAACCAAATATGTAATGCAAAAAAAGAACAGGAAAAAGAATATGTTTGAAGCAGTGATGTGTCGTGAAGTTCATGTCTGGTGAGGCACAGTCAGATTTACAAAAAAAGGAAAGCACTTTTTAGTCATCGTTTCAATTGCAGACCATGAAAGCAATATATTAACTGTAGCATAGAAAAAACGTTTTATTTTCCTACCTTAACTTCTAAATTAAGTTTATGTGCTACTTCAATAGATAAGTAACCTCCAATATGAAAAAAGTCAATATAACAAGAAGAAACAATACTGGTTGGCTTGACTTGCTGTTAATTTGCTAATACTATCTCTTATTATATTGTTTGGGGCTGATGTGTGCACTAAATCAGAATCTTTTGTCTCATAATCGCCCTCTGCCATGAGGCAAGAGGATCGCATGCCTCACGCTGCATCTGCAGACACTCAGCACAAAAATGTTACATAGTAATTGAATTGATAATATTCAAAGTATAATATAGAAATGCAGCAATTTAGAAAAAAAATCCCAAAATCGTGAAGTTAAACGAGAAAGAACTTTAAAAGAGAATAAACATATTTAATATATATTTAATTGTATATTTCCATGTTGTCAGGTGAGGCACCACTTTACCCAACTCTTCTGACTGCATGTCACTGTTTTGAAAATATAGTTTTTCTGATTTTTTTAAGGGTCATATTTAATTGATTATAATTAATCATTTAAGCCCTAATATTAAGGAAGATAACCACCAATTAAAAAGGGACACTGAACTATTTTTAACGATGCGTTTTCTTAAAAACTGCATTAAATTAGTGTCAATTTTCTATTCGTCAAATTTCAATTTTTTTGGTTCCTCATAGTAAAATGAACACAAGGGGACATTGGCACTGGTGTTGGTTTCTGGTCTGAGTACCGAAACCTCGAAATGAGGCTGTCTTTTATGATACAAAGACCTTACATCGAACGGCAGTGGCCCAAATATAATGTTGGTGACATTAATCTACTTTGAAGACGTTGTTACATTCAAAGGTGGTGCTTTGCTACCAATATTTGTGGTATTTTGACGCCAAATTATGCGTAACAAAAGCAATGTTTTGCTCCTCATTTTCTGGCATTTTTACAGTAAAACATGAATCATCCTTTTAAAACAGAAGAGTAAATAATGATGAATCTCATCTCCTTTTTGAACGTAAATGAAATCAAACATTTCTCACTTGATGGCATGGCTTTGTCAATAATAACCAAAAATGCAAAACACAGTGACTGATAAAAACAGCAAATGTCTTGACTTGCAACCTTGGCCCACTTTTTGTTCTGTGTCAAGTTCACCATAGTACTATTGAGAACCTATCCTGCCATGTCGGTGGTTCGCGCCCCGGCCGAGTCATTCCTAAGACTTAAAAAGTGGTCGGCGGCGCCCTCTGTTGGCTGCGGCTGCATCGGCTCGCTACAATGGGTCAGGTGCAATCGACATTTCGTTCCGTGTACATTGTTACACAGAATGACAATACAAGGAAATTATTATTTTTATTATTATTATAAGTAGAAATAAATGTGGAGATAATTAAATACCAACGAATTTAATTTTGTCATTGTATTTTATCGTCATTGTAGTCTGTTTTCATTATATTTTGTTGTCATTGTATTTTGTCATTCTTGTATTTTGTCGTTGGTGTATTTTGTTGTGGTTGTATTATGTCACAGGAAACTAGTCGAATTGGCTGATCTTTTTCCCAATTGGTTGATCGACAAGTGCACCAATCAACTGCAATGCCTTTCTTTCCTTGGTTAGCAGGTAAACGCCCTCGTGGCTCAATCAACCAATAGGTGAACAGCTCAGCCTGTTTACTCGCCCTCTCATTTAAATAACATTTGGTGGTGACAAAATACAAGGTCAACAAAATACAACAACGACAAAATACAACAAAGACAAAATGCAACATAGACAAAATACAATGAAGACAATGATGACAAAATCCAACGACAAAATAAGGCGATTACAAAATACAACAACGGCAAAATACGACAACGACAAAATCTAGCGACCACAAAATCTGGCAACCACAAAAAACAAGGTCGACAAAATATAACGACAAAATACAATGATGACAAGATACAACTACAACAAAATGCAACAACGACAATTTGTACAAAACACAACAATAAAATACTGCGTCTAAATACAACAACGACAAAAAAAAAATGACGACAAAATACAACCACAACAAAATACGATGTTACCGAAATACAGCAATGACAAAATAGAACAACAACAAAATACGATGATACTGAAATACATCAATGACAAAGTACAACAACGACAAAAAAAAAACATCAACGGCAAAATGCAACGACAACAAAATCCAACGACAAAATACGGCGATTACAAAATACAACAACGGCAAAATACGACGATGGCAAAATGTAGCGACCAAAAAAAAAACAACGTCGACAATATATAACAACAAAATACAATGATGACACAATACGACGACAACAAAATGGAACAACGATGAAATACAATTTGTACAAAACACAACAACAATCAAATACTGCGTCTAGATACAATAACGACAAAAAATGATGACAACAGAATACAACCACAACAAAATATGATGATACCGAAATACAGCAATGACAAAATACAACCACAACAAAATCCGATGATACCGAAACACAACGATGACTAAATACTACAACGACAAAAAAACATCAACGACAAAAATGCAACGACAACAAAATAAAAAGACGACAATTACAAAATACAACAGCGACAACATTTAACGACGTCTAAATACAACGACAATGAAACACGATGATGACGAAATACAACAACAAAATAGGATGATACCGAAATACAGCAATGACAAAATACAACACATCAAAAAACATCGAGGACAAAATACAACGACAAAAGACAGCGATTACAAAATACAACGACGACAAAATACAATGTCAAATTACAACGCTGACAAAATACAATTGGTACAAAATACAACAATAAAATACAACGTCAAAATACAACAACAAAATACTATCTATCTATATATCTATCGATCTATCTACCTTGGTCAAATCCCGGGTGACCGACAGCAAGACAAGCACATACAAAAACAAAGAAACTAAAAAGGGAAAAGGAGCATAAAACACACACAAAGATTTTTGGACAATGGCCAACCCAAATGCCCAAACACCCAAACAAGTTAAGCACTTCGGCACCTAAGTCGGTCATGCTTTCGTCCCTCCAGATGAAACTGGGCACAAGAAAGCGGCTATGACACTCGGGTCAGGGTGACACAATACACTCTTCTGTTCAACAGCAAGGCCCGAGAGCTTTCACTGGTTTACCCCTACTGCATCATACAGGTGCCCTTCCTATCCCTTAGAACGCGTCTAAACATCCCACTATCCTTTTACAATACCTCTCCACTCATTCCTATCACCAACAAGAGCTCTCGCTTCCACTATATTTAGACCTATTTCCTGCAGTGCACCCATAACACCATCCATCCACATCAATCGCGGCCTTCCTTTTGGTCTCCTTCCATTTACTTCTGCTCTGTAGATCCTCTTCAACATTCGCTCCTCGTCCATCCTCTCCATGTGTCCAAACCAACCAAGTACTCTCTTGTCCACACGCTTGCTGAGTTCCACTACTACTCCAGTTCTGTCTCTCACAATTTCGTGTCTCAATCCCTACAATCTTGTCACTCCTAACATACTCCTCAAACACTTCATCTCAAAAACCTTGAAAAAATATTTAATTTCCTTCTCAACAACAAAATACAACAATGACCAAATACAACAATGACAAAATACAATGATGAAAGAATTGTAAATATCTATTTATTGAAAATTGTATTTCTATTTGTGGCAGGATGGGACTCCATACGGTACAGTTTGTCCCTTTTTGGTCCACAAAGTGGAAATCTCATCCAGCTTCTGCTTAGCGGAACCCAGTCAAGAATTTCCAAGTGTAATTTAAGAATTGCATAAAATAAAAGCCACCAAAGGGGATTTTTTATGTTGTTGCTTTGCTTCCGCTCATTCATCAAATGAATGATATAAACGTTCAAGTACTTGGGAACAGAGCGACGACTTCCGAGAAAACTGTCGGAACAAACTGTACTTTGTCCCTCACAATAAACTTCCCCAACCACTTCAATTATAACCAGGGTCTTTACAATCAGGATGTATTCGAATCTGGGAGAGGAATTCGATCAGACAAAGACGCCGAGGCTTGTTTTTTTGTCACTTTGTACTCTTTCTATCAATATACATCAATGAACTTTACCTCCCGAGACAAGTTAAAGCTGCAGGTCTCCCCGTACCCTACATCTTAGATAAATACACCATCTTTGTTTGCGTCCTTTTATCCCTCACGTCCGCTCGATTCAATAGGCAAACAACAAAGGTTTCTTGTTACATGACGAGAGGGGCGCTTATTTATTTTACAGAGGTGTACTCGACGGGCTGCCATAGTTGGCAAGTCCGGTCGACCGAAATATATTCGCGTCCAATGCGCGCATTCCTGTCGGATGATCTTCAATAAGCCTCTGTTAAAGCTTCATCCGAACAAAGGTTGTTGTTTTTTTGACCGAGTGAAAAAATTCCAAGAAGTCGTCTGCGCCCTAATCCCCCGTTCACCGCCTCCCCGTTTCTTGGCACAGGTTTCTGCGTCTGTGGATTGCCGTGCTGGTGATTTATCCGACCAACCAGGCCGTGATCGCATTGACGTTCTCCAACTACGTCTTGCAGCCCCTCTTCCCTACCTGCCTCCCGCCAGACACCGGCCTCCGCCTGCTGGCGGCCGTTTGCCTCTGTGAGTGATGAAAAACACTATTAACCTTTTATCCAGTTTACCACGCATTTTACCAATTTAAAGGTGGGGTGAGGTATTTTAAACTGTGTTACTCTCTGCTGCCATCTACTGGCTTAAAGTTATGATTGCAGCCTTAGGCAGCTTTTTCACGATGTGCGTGCAAGTACATGCACTACCCTCTCGGATAAACTTTTCTTTTTGCATCTTTTTGGGGGTTTGGGTTGGCGTTTGGACTATACTACGCTGCGCTGCCAAAAAAACAAAAAAACTTGCAGGAACGAGTATGACGTCACTCTACAGCAGTTGAACTTAATGTGTTTGGCACAGTTCTTATAAAGGTAAGGCGAAAGCAGATAGGCGCAATGAAAAATGAAGCATGAGGGCTTACTGAACTCAGTTGGGCATTGTTAACACATACCTAATAGAGAAAATTTTTCACTTTTTAAAGACACATTAGGCGACGCTCCCCACCTTTAAGACAGGGGTCTCAACCTCAATTTAAATGGATTCTGCGTGAGGCTGGGACGCATCAGGGTTTTTTTACCAGAAAAACTGATACAAACATTCAAACTTTCTCAATTTATCTGTATTTTCTTTCCATAAAATAAGATGAAAAAATGAATAAAATATTTTAAAAAATCAATCAATCGGGAATAAATAAATAAAATAATAACTAAAATGGTTGTGTACCATTAGAACATAGAACAATTTTAGGTCAGGTTTTTTTTCTTGCTGCATTTTCACCTCTGAAGCAACCAACCTCGTTGCTTGTGAAATATTGTGATCCTGGTCAAACTTGATCTCTCTGGTAGAGTAGAATTTCTTTCTGGGAGAGCTCACTCAGCAAACCAATTGCAAATTCAGCTTTTTAGGATGTTTTTAAATTTGGGGTTACCTACCTGACTGCCTGTAAAAGATAGTGTTTATATTCAATGTCATTCTGGCCTGGGAGAATGGAATGTGTTTCTGGAAAAAATGCTGACTCCACAGACTCCACCGCTATGCCGCAAGTGACACTAGCTGAGCGGAAGGGGAGCTGTAAAAGGGATGAGAGCGTTGCTAGGAAGCAAACGGACTGAACAATTTCAAGGCAGTGGAGTATTTCTGACGCTGCGTTGCTCGCAATTTTGTTTAGATATTTTCCTTTTATCTAGCATTTTTCATCATTTTTAATCCTGTCTTGTGAGCGGCAGTGGCTCAGGAGGTAGAGCGCTCGTCTTGGGATCAAGAGATCGCAGTTCGAATCCCGGCTCCTCCGTATTACATGTCAAAGTGTCCTTGGGTAAGACACTGAACCCCTAATACCCCCAAAAAGCAGGTTAGCGCCTTACATGGCTGCACGGCCGCTATTGGGAAATGTGAAGCACACTGTAAAGCGCCTTGGGAAGTCTTGACTTGAAAAGCGCTATATAAATGCAGATCATTTCATTTCATTTCATTTCATTTTCTTATCCTTTATTAAGTAAAAGAGATAATCATTTTTTTGGGGTGCTTCGGTTGAATTTGTGGGTGATTGGGCACGGCCAAAAACAGGCTGGTTACGCCCATGGTTTAATCAAAAGCACTTTGAGGGCATTGCAAGGTGGGAAAGTGTTAAAAAGTCAAACTATTGTGACTATTTTACATGTAAAATTCTGTGACATAGTCACCATATCAGGAACCTTTCCCACCTTTTCCACTGAGCTTAGCCACATATGAAACAACATGGAATGTCAAGACATGTCTGTCAGCACATTAGACAGTAAATGGATCCGACCCGACTCATTTAAGCCACCCCGCCTCTTCTTTTTTACGACTACTGAGTGTTTGCATGGACATGACAGTTTGAGATACGCATCCCTCGAAGAACTTAACATGCACTGGGAAAATACTGCACACAGACTTCAGACAGTCAGCGAGACGAGGCAGCTTGACTGCAAGCTTTGTCGAGCTTTGTTTGTTGAGGCAAACTTTCTGAGAAATTCACGTTTTGTGAGAAGAACAGTCAGCATCGAGCTGCTCTCATCTTGTATTCCTAGAAAGCCGTGCCAAAAATGCAGCAGGGTGGTGGAGAGGGTGAAAGGTGAGCAGGGAGATCGTTCCTGTTCCAGAAAATCCACGTGCCTCCACCTAAAATTACTTCTTGGGTTGTCTTGATGAACGCTTTACTGAAAGAAGGGATGCATCAAGAGTCACCACATGTTCATTAATAACAGGGCTTTGGTTACAAAAACCAGCCGGGACAAGAATCCCGTTGAGGCGGCGACCTATTCGTGTTTGCACTCGCGTGTGCATAACCGCTCATTTTGTCGACATTTGAGTAGTTCACTAAAGAGTGTGATAGTTGTTGACGTTGACTGAGTATGTTCAAAGTCAAAGGTGGCAAAAAAGCTCACATTTAAAAGGACAGCGTGTATCATTTGACTACTAGATGTCGCTTTGTTGTGACGTACTACCAAAACCAAATGCTAAAAACCACAAGAAAAACATTTACCTTTTAACGTTTCGAGAAACGCAAAGGGACCAAAACGCACCATTTTTCTTTTTACAGTATTTTTTTTGCCCAGCCTTTCACAAGGTTTTTTTTTGGAGTACCCATAGCAGCACGATGGCGAACGTTGGAGTAAGTTCCCCCTAGGTGAGACTCACAGTATGTAAATGGGTCCCAACACTGGTTCTGAGCAATGGTTTTGGGACTGAATAAATTGACAAGATAAAATGGTCTAATCTAACTGAAAAAAATCCATATTCCTCCCCGTTGCTATGTCAAGTAGGCCATTTTTAATCGCAAAACCATTTGACCTTTGACGACATCTCAGTTGCGCAAGCTGAGAAGTTCAATGTACATGAGCCACGTCAAAGGTCTCAGTGTGCAGCACCTGACCTGAACCCTTGCAGATCCGTGACAACTTGAAGCCATCATGCCCCCCTGAGGTTTCCCAGCTGTGATAAGTCACAAAAACCTGACTCATATATCCTAATGATTGAATGCCATGTTTTTGCGTCCAGTGCTGCTGACGTGGGTGAACTGCTCCAGCGTGCGGTGGGCAACTCGGGTGCAGGACATCTTCACGGCCGGGAAGTTGCTGGCCTTGGCCCTCATCATTATTATGGGCATCGTGCAAATATGCAAGGGTGAGTATCTCCTGTGGGTCACCGAGGACATCCCTCCCCCTCCTCTCCCCTCGCCCAGTGGGGGAGCACTGTGGGGTTAGCTTGAGTAATCACAACATGGCCAAGGGACAGTTGTTTTAAGGTCTTAAGGAAAATGAGGGCCTCAGAGAACCAAACGGGAACATTTGATGACAAAGCATTTCGCAGCTTTGTCAGTAGTCACTGGAGCTTTGGGGGTATTTAGCTCTTGGCCAAACAGACAGAAAACAATTTATTTGTTATCTGCGGGATAAGGAAAGAAAAACGAAAGCCCAGCATTGAACTGACATTGGCAAGAATGTGAAAATTAATATAAATGGAAGCAAATCAGGTTAGGTGAATAGTTTACTCCCCCAGAACCACTTTTGGGCGCCTTACTGACAAATATGAATTAGTTACAGTTACTATTTACTCCATCTAAAAAGTAACTTAAGTTACCACCCAGATTACTGACACCAAAAAGTATCTAGTTCCAAAATACCGTCCAACCTTGCATAAAAGTTGACCGCTAAAACTGCTAGCCACAAATTAAACAAAACTGAAGATAATGTGCATATCAACCTGTGGTAGTAGTGAATTCTTCATATTTATCGAGTATCTTAAAAGCTTGCAAACAAACACCTAGCCAAGACATTCGTTATCCATTTTGCCGCTGGTTTTCAAACCACTAGAGGATTTCCTTCTCCATTTCTGGTTACGGTCCAAGACGTTTTCTTTTTTTTTACCAGGCATGGCGTTTAGCAAAAATAAATATACAAATAAAAAAACTAAAATTCAGCACACATTTACCATAAATTTACCCCATTCCTCTCCCATTGGATCGTTGTTCCTGTATAAGCCAAGACCCTTTCCCCATGCACTGCCTACCATTTGCCACTGGTTACACACAACCAAATATGAACATATCAGCTGAGTTGTAATTTCAGCTGTGATGTAAGTGTCACGGTTGCCCATTGCCCTCACTTGGCCCCGCCTGTTTGGCGCCAGCTGCGGCTCGTTGCCTGATTGGCTTCCCTCCTATTTAAGCTCAGTGCTCTCACTCACCCCTGGTCAGTTCGTCAAAGAACCTCTGCTCCCGCAAGACGTGTGTTTTGACTCTGTTCGTTATCGATCCCATCTATCTCATCCTGTTTGATATCTGACTTCAGTCCCCAGTGTCTGGTATCGATCCCGTCTGTCTCGTCCTGTCTGATATCTGACTCCAGTCTCCAGTATCGGGTATCGATCCCGTCTATCTCGTCCTGTTTGTTATCTGACTCCAGTCTCCAGTGTCTGGTATCGATCACGTCTGTCTCGTCCTGTCCAATATCTTGCTACAGTCTCCAGTAACCAGTATCAATTCCGCCTGTCTCATCCTGTCCGATATTCTGCACCAGTCTCCACTATCCGGTATTGACCCCATCTGTCTCCTGTTGCCTGTTACCTTACTCAAGTCTCCAGTTATGGTATCGATCCTGTCTGTCCCGTCCTGTCCGGTATCAATCCCGTCTGTCCGGTATCTGCTCGTGTATCTGGTATCGATCCTGGCTGTCCCGTCCTGTCCAGTATCGACCCCGTCTGTCCGGTATCTGGTATCAATCCTGTCTGTCCCAAACTGTCCAGTATCGACCCCATGTGTCTGGTATCTGCTCGTGTATCTGGTATCGAGCTCGTCGGCCTCTGGCTTCCTGTTTTTCCACGCCGGACTTCTGCCTTACTTCTTCCGACCAGCGATCGCCGAATCACTTGCGTTTGTGTTCACGCGCATGATTGCCCCATTCCTGTAAAATAAAGCTTGTGTGAAAACGTTACGCATCTGGGTCCTTCTCCTGTTTTGGTTCTGACAGTAAGAACATTAATGGGGAGAATATCTCCATGACGGGAAATTCAGCATACTCTTCTCTGTGCTGGAGACAGTGCCGCCATAACTGTATTTAGTTGTATTTTGTTAGTAAATATAAACATGCCTTCACTTCAACGCAAGTTGCTGGCAGATTGAGGATATGTGAGGCAACATGAGTGATGTAGGAGACTTCAGCAGTTAAAAGACTTTAAAAGTCATGGTTTGCATTCAATGAGTAGCAGAATAACGGTGTAATACACCAAATAGTAATGACAGTAGAGCTACAAATGTTGTTTGTGTCGTGTTACAGTGCTCGTTACAGAGAAAATTAATTTTATTCCAGGAACGCGTTAGTCTTAACACTGCTTAGGACCGCCTTTACGTTTGAACAATGTACATGATGGACCTTAGTTTCAGTCCACTGGGGTTGTGGGGGTTGCTAAATTCAATGATTTTTTTTTCATGAGGTTTGAATCCCTCAAAAAATTTATTTAACGCTTGGTTGTTGTGCCTGCAGGCGAGTACTACTGGTTGGAACCTGCCAACGCCTTTGAGCCCTTCCAAGACTATGATGTGGGATTGATAGCCTTGTCATTCCTGCAAGGCTCATTTGCATACGGAGGATGGAACTTCCTCAATTATGTCACAGAGGAACTGGTGGATCCTTATGTGTAAGACTTGGCTTGCTTTCTTGCAGTCAAAGCTCCAGATGTTTTTTATCAAAGCTCCCCATTTTTTTCCTCTTTTTACATTATTTTTGGATTCTTTTGCAGGAACCTCCCCCGTGCCATCTTTATCTCCATCCCACTGGTGACATTTGTCTATGTCTTCGCTAACATTGCCTACGTGACCGCCATGAGCCCGCAGGAGCTGCTGGCCTCCAATGCCGTTGCTGTGGTTAGTTCTTCAGACAAGAAAATTCCACCTGACTTCCTCACTACCTCATTTTTTGCCGGCCTTTCTGAAACATCTGCTTGGAAATTTCATCAGCCTCACATGTTTCTGTCTCCTAGAAAGACTGCTACATTATTGTTATAAAAATTTAACATGGAAAAACACACAATCAGGTGAAGAGTAAAAACCAACAAACAACTAATATATAATGTTGTCATGGAATGGAAGGGAGCTGTCACGAGGCGTGATGGAGTGGAAGGGGTGACCGGACCAGAACGGAGGCAGGAGGCAGGAAGGGAGAACTCATATGCGTTGACGATCATAAGTTTTATTTAACAAAATAAAAGTCGCCCAATACTCCGGGACCAAAACAGAACAATACAGAGTTCCTCCGGCACGAACTCAACAGGACAAGGCATAACAGACGGAAAATGTTTAAACCTAAAACAGGACAAGGCATAACAGACCTGGGATTGTGTAATGAGCCAGCGCCCGCCAAACCCAAAATCCAGCCTTAAATAGCAGACCAGCAATCAGCTGATCTGCTGCAGCTGAGTTCGGGGGCGCGGCAGACTGGTAGCCATGGCGACCGTGACATAATGTATAGTATTTTACAAAAAACATCCAAGTAAAAAAATCGTAATATCTTCAATAGGTCCTCACCTGAGCTCTTTCCTTTTATCAAGTCTAGGTTACAAAAAGCAGATCCGCCATAAAGGATGTGAAAATTAAAGATGACCAACATTACTGGCGACTAGTGATGATTTATATAAACAGTGCAAAATAGTCAAAATAACAAACAACTCTGGCGTCTTCTTTAATCTCCTTTGCAGTTGTCCAGTATTAAAAACAGAAATAAGCAGATTCAACTTATCATTTATCAAATAAACATTCAATATTTTTTAAGACTTGATTAATATGGTTGATAACTTAGGTCAAAACTTTCAGGCTTTCAACTGTGAACATGCATAAACGTTTATTTTCCTCTACAATGAAGTCCAGAAACTGAAAAAGAAAATTATACTTGAAAAGTTTATCGTTTTACTGTTTGCTTTACCAATTTTAACTGAACATATTATTCAACATCAAAATAATCGCCTTTTGTAGCCCTAAAGATTTAATTCATTACATCCACTACATAACATCATCTGCAGACAGAAGAGCAGCTTCAGTGACCGACTGCTGTCACTGTCTGAGACAGAGGAGACCATTTCTCCCTCATGCCATGAGGCTCTTTAACTCCACCCGAGGGGAGTAAAACCCCACATTGTGGGACGAATAAAGGATTCCCTTATCTTATAAAACCCCAACCTATCTATCTATCTATCTATCTATCCATCTATCTGTCTGTCTGTCTGTCTGTCTGTCAAATACAGACCAACATAGGAGGATCTGTTTTCATTGATATCTTAGGGATTCTACTATAGGCATGACAGAGGCATGGAGGAAGTTTGAATGCATTTTATATTTCATTCATGATTTAAAACAAAATATATATGAAATAATAATAATTTTAATAATAATAGTTGTTGATGATGATGATTATTATTATTATTATGTTAGATCGTCTTTGTATTGTTTTATGTATTAGTATTTGTAAGTATTTTCACCTCTGTCGTATCGAGAGACTAATTCACTACTACAGACATTTAAAATTGTCAAATGTGGCTGACGGGCAGTAAATACGGGAAAGTGACCTTTTTTCCCACTCTATCCTAGACATTTGGAGAAAAGCTTCTTGGTGTGATGGCATGGATCATGCCCATCTCTGTGGCCCTGTCGACCTTCGGGGGAGTCAACGGTTCTCTTTTCACGTCCTCGAGGCAGGTTTTCCGCTGACACGCCTTCGAAAGGCGCCCTAAGATTATATTGAAAATGATCGTTTGGTGTCTCCTTTTTTCTCGGAATGCAGGCTGTTCTTTGCTGGAGCCAGAGAGGGCCACCTCCCCAGTCTGCTGGCCATGATACACGTCAGGCGCTGTACTCCCATCCCAGCTCTGCTTTTTACTGTGAGTTCTGCGGCGTTAGCTTAATCTTGTTCCTAGCGCTAAGTGTCACGATCCAATCAAAATTTTCCACAGTGCCTGTCCACTCTGCTCATGCTGTGCACGAGCGACATGTACACCCTCATCAACTACGTGGGCTTCATCAACTACCTCTTTTACGGCGTAACTGTCGCCGGGCAGATTGTTCTGCGGATCAAACAGCCCAACATGCACAGACCCATCAAGGTGCGCGCTGACTAATATCTGCAATATTCGGGGAAGAGTTGCTTTAATTCCACGTCTGCTTTTAGATCAGCCTGATCTGGCCGGTGATTTATCTTCTGTTCTGGGCCTTCCTGCTAATCTTCTCGTTATACTCGGAGCCGGTGGTCTGCGGCATCGGCCTGGCCATCATGCTCACAGGCGTGCCTGTCTATTTCCTGGGCGTCTACTGGGACAACAAACCAAAGTGCTTTGACAAATTTGTTGGTAGGTTTTTTAAGCTCCTTCTACAAAATCAAATCACCTGGAGTCACGATTCAATTCGAGACTTAAAGGTATTCCCAAACAGATTTTTTTAAAATTAGGCACAGAATGTTTAGTATTCCTTCCCAAAAGTATGCAAATATGTTGCAAAATGTTCCCCGTACCGGGGTATTTGCGAAATTCAGTCCCATCAGGATTGTTTGATGTGTAGCTGTGATGTCATTGAAGGAACACAACACTTTCAAAATGGTCATTCTCATTAACACAACATGTGAGGCAAGCTTACAAGCAAACGGAGATTGTAATGAACAGCTCATTTTTAATGGTGGTAAATGATTGCGACTTTTTGTTTGTGTCAGGGCTACCAAGAGCTTTCTTGTTTAGTTTGCTCCGGCTAATTGGCTACCCACCGTGTGTTGTTTGGCCGGCTAACTTGACACCAGTTTTTCCATGTCCCTTGAATTATTCCTGGCCGGCTTCGTGTTTATTTCTGTATTCATTGCCGCATTTGGTTTTTGGTCCATGGTTAGCCTGGTTGCTCACCGCGTGATTTTTGGTTGGCTAGCCTGGCATTAGCGCCGGTTTTGACAATTTTTCTCCGGGCAGTAGGCAGAGGACACCCTGAACTGGTTGCCAGCCAATCGCAGGGCACACGTGGACAGACAACTCACTCGCTCAGTCACACCTAGGGACAATTTGGACCGGCCAATTCACCTGAAAGGCATGTCTTTGGAATGTGGGAGGAAACCCACGCAAGCACGGGGAGAACATACAAACTCCGCACAGTAAGGCCGGTAGCTGGATTTGAACCCACGCAGGAGGTTCCCACGACCTCAGAACTGTGCCGCACACGTGCTAACCACTGCGCCGCCGTGCTACTGTTTTCAATTGGCATTATCTTGGGAAAAAAATATTTTAGCGGTGAAATATAGATATACATTTTATTGAAGAACGTGTACTATTTCCTCACATTTGGCATGTTTATAAAAGTGCATCATACAAATGTCACCCCTAACAACTTGGGTTAAAAATGTTGTTTCAGACAAGATGACGTATTTGGGTCAGAAGTTTTGCGTGGTGGTCTATCCCGCTCAGACGCCAGAAAACGCAGACGAGGGTGAGGAAATGAAGGAGGCTAGGTCCCCTCTGTCCCAAGAAGACGGCGACAATCACAAATCGGCAGACTGCTGAAGCCTCAATGTTTGTGTCGGACTACCATGTGGATTTTCTGATCAATACATAAAACCCCTTTCTTACTGTACATCACATCTTAGATGCACCTTTTTTTGTAACCTCTGTGCCAAATGCTGTGACATTTTAAGAGTAATATGACCCACATGAGCGTTCACCCGGGTTTTTCTTCCCTGTGGAAGAAAAAGCTTAGTACGACATCTTAATACTCTTGTAAGATAAACATCTCAGTACGTTGTAATATTGTTAAATAGCCTCACTGTGAAGATGTGTTGTTTTTCTTTTCTACATTTGTTTTCAATCTTGTAATTGTTTGCTTTTTTTACAAATTAAAAACACCAAATCCAATTATCCAAACCTTGTATGTCATGTAGTGCATGGAGTGAAAATTCCAGAATGCAGTTTGTTGCTTTTTTTTAATTGATTTTTATTGTTTTTATATTTAGGGTAGTTAGATAATTTTCAGAAATAATTCTTTGATTTTTTTTTATGTTCCCACCATCACATTCATGTGCATTTTGTTTGTACTGTTAACGACTCCAAAGGCTTACGCGCTAATATACAAAGCATATATGTGTTTTTGTGTTGCATTGGCGTCACCTTGTGGCTTTTAGTGTAAGTCTATTATTCGAATGTGGGTTTTCTGACAAATGCAGTTTCTTGTGAATGTTGGTAACAACAAACCATTTTCATAGTGTCTATTTAATTTGTTAGCAGGGATTCACTGAATCCTATGCAGATGATACTTGAAATGTCATTTGCCTTCATTTCTTGCCACAAATATGACAGATTTTCACAAATTTTAAGGATTTTTAAAGGATTTTATGTGATACAAAAACATTGTTTTTTCTCTCGTATTTTGCATTGTTTTGTTTTTATTCAAACCCTAACACGTATTTTCACCACTAAAGTTAGATTCATCTTGCAATGCCTGCATGAATATCCAAACGGACAATAAAAGGCAATGATTGTATTGTCAGAGGTATTTGCAGCAATCTAGTTGTTTTAGATTGTAGACCTATTAGTTTCCCATTGACACTCATTAGTTTCACGTGTAGAGATTGAGGTTATTTACCTTATTTTTGAGATGGGGTTTTATACCAAATACTATATGAACAAGGATAAATTGAACACCCCCTTTGAATTGAACTGTAGTCTTGTATACTGTACTCTGTTTTCATACTGACAATAATAATCTCAAATCCTCAGGATTCTATCATTGCTGCCAAATAAAACAAACGCACACACAAAAAACATCTGCACAGGAGCTTTCCTATTACAACCATGAACAATAATGACACAGAAACATATCCAATGCTGGGCCAGTTTATATCCGTTCCTCGTGATTAAATTGTGTTCTTTTGTTTGTTTGACTTCTTACGGTGATATTGCTGTAATGATGTTCCTGGTTCAAATTGTGTTCACATTCTCTCCTTGCAAATAAAATATGCCAGGTGTCTTTTGGACTTTGCAACTCATCTGCTTCTTTTTTTTCTATCCACAATTAGTGTCAGAGCCAGAATAGACGGTAGACAGTTTATTGCGGAAGCGGAGAAGACAGGCGAGGTAAACAAATGCCAGCGATTCGGCAATAGCTGGGCAGGAGAAGCAGGAAGCCCACGAGATCGGAGCGTGGTTGGAGGGCGGAAACAAATCGAGCAGCCGGGACCGGAGATCGGAGCGTGATCGGTGGGCAGAAACAAGTCGGAGCGTAGTCAGAGGAAGGAAAAAGTCAGGCAGCCGGAGACGACCAGGAACCCAAGGGCAGACAAGCAGGATACCGGAAAGGACGGGACAGACGGGAGGCTGGGTCAAAAAGTGCTTGCCTTGCATGTGCGGAGGGTTTGCTGATGGACTGACAAGGAGTGAATGAGAGTGTTGACTTTAAGTAGAAGGGGAACCAATCAGGAAACAAGCAGCAGTTGGAGCTATACGAGCAGACACAGGTGAGGGCAATGGGCAAATCATGATAGTGCAACTCTTATTCACTTTTCGAGGTCAGTTGATTTTTTTTTACGAATAATGGACAATTATTCAGTTTTTTTAGTTTAAGATGATTGTCACGTTTTGAGAAACTTTAACGAAGGTTTGACTCGAGGGTAAACTTGTGATAGTTTTTTTTTTTTTTTCTTTTAAAGGTCAAAACTACCATGATAATAGGCTGGGCTTAGAGACTGGTCAAGGATCGAATCCAGCTACCAGCCCTCCTGTGCGGAGTTTGCATGTTCTCCCCATGCTTGCGTGGGTTTCCTCCGGGCATTCGGGTTTTCCCCCACGTTCCAAAAAACATGAATTTCAGGTTAATTGACCGGTCCAAATTGTCCGTTAGTGTGAATGAGCGAGCGAATTGTCTGTCCCTATGTGCCCTGCAACTGGCTGGCTCGGAGTGCTCGGGGGAAACTCACGCAAGCACGAGGAGAACATGCAAACTCCACACAGGAGGTTCTATCTCATGACCACAGAACTGTGCCGCACACGCTCCTACCACTGCACTGCTGTGCTGCCCATACATACACATATATATATATATATATATATATATATATATATATATATATATATATATATATATATATATATATATATGTACATATACAGTGGCTTGCGAAACTGTTTGGCCCCCTTGAACGTTGTGACCTTTTGCCACATTTCAGACTTCAAACATAAAGATATAAAACTGCAATTTCTTGTGAAGCATCAACAATAAGTCGGACACATTCATGAAGTGAGCACACTTTATTAGATATTTTAAACATTTTGTGGGTGGATGCGAAAACGATTCAGCCCCTTTACTTTCAGAACAGCAAACTCTGTCCAGAAGTTCATTGAGAATTTCTGAATGATTCAATGTTGATCTAAATGACTAATGATGATTACCTGTGTAATCAAGTCTCTGTATAAATGCACCTGCACTGTGATACAAAAAGATTTCCCAAGGCATAAACATCCCAAGGAGCACTGTGCAAGTAATATTGAAATGGAAGGACTATCAGACCACTGCAAATCTACCAAGATCGGGCCATCCCCTTAAACTTTCAGCTCACACAAGGCGAAAACTGATCAGAGATGCAGCCAAGAGGCCCATGATCACTCTGGATTAACTGCAGAGGTCTACAGCTGAGGTGGGAGAATCCGTCCATAGAACAAAAATCAGTCGTATACTGCACAAATCTGGCCTTTATGGAAGAGTGGCAAGAAGGAAGCCATTTCTTAAAGATATCCATACAAAGTGTCGTTTAAAGTTTGCCACAAGTCACCTGGGAGACACACCAAACATGTGGAAGAAGGTGCTATAGTCAGATGAGACCAGACTCGAACTTTTTGGCAACAATGCGAGACGTTATGTTTGGCGTAAAAGCAACACTGCTCATCAACCTCAATACACCATCCCCACAGTCAAACATGGCTATGGCAGCCTTTTGGTTTTGACCTGCTTTTCTTCATCAGGGACAGGCAATATGGTTAGAATTGATGGGAAGATGGATGGAGCCAAATGAAATGAAATGATCTGCATTTATATAGCGCTTTTCAAGTCAATGACTTCCCAAAGCGCTTTACAATGTTCTCCACATTTCCCAATAGCGGCCTTGCAGCCATGTGAGGCGCTAACCTGCTTATTGGGGGTATTAGGGGTTCAGTGTCTTACCCAAGGACACTTCGACATGTAACACGGACAAGCCGGGATTCGAACTGGGATCCCTTGATCCCAAGACGAGCGCTCTACCTCCTGAGCCACTGCCGCCCCTAAATACAGGACCATTCTGGAAGAAAACCAGATAGAGACCGCAAAAGACCTGAGACTGGGACGGAGATTTGTCTTCCAACAAGACAATGATCCGAAACATAAAGCAAAAGCTACAATGTAATGGTTCAGCAAAAAACATATCAATGTGTTGGAAGGGCCAAGTCAAAGTCCAGACCTCAATCCAATTGAGAATATGTGGAAAGAACTGGAAACTGCTGTTTACAAACGCTTTCCATCCAACCTCACTGAGCTCGATCTGTTTTGCAAGGAAGAATGGGCAAAAATATCAGTTTCTTGATGTGCAAACCTGATAGAGACATACCCAGAGCGACTTGCAGCTGTAAGTGCAGCAAAAGTTGGCGCTACAAAGTATTAACTCAATGGGACTGAATAATTTTGCACACCCACTTTATCGTTTTTTTTATTTGTTAAAAAAAGATTAAAATGTTCAATAAAGTGTGTTCCACTTCATGATTGTGTCCCACTTATTGTTGATTCTTCACAAGAAATTACAGTTTTATATCTTTATGTTTGAGGTCTGAAATGTGGCAAAAGGTCACAAAGTTCAAGGGGGGCAATTAGTTTCGCAAGCCACTGTATAAATATGGTGGTGATGGCCCTAGGGAAAAAGCTGTATGAGATGAGGTGTTTCTGCGGAAAAAAAAAATAAAAGCACAAGTGTTAATAATGTCTTGACAAACAGACCATTGGCAGAAATGTTTTATTGACTTTACTTTACTGCTTAGAGTTAAATGTGAATTTCCCTTCGGGGATGAACAAAGTATCTATCTATCTATCTATCTATCTATCTATCTATCTATCTATCTATCTATCTATCTATCTATCTACTAAGCTACGGATTACTATGTACCCATCTCTGAGGCTATGTCTATCTTGTGTGCATCTAGCAGCCGAGTCTCTTATTTCGAACAATGTAGTTGCCTCCAGAGAGTTAAGAAACAAGAGACAAAAATAATATAAATTGATTTCCCTCCGTGAAATCCTCTTATGCTTGTACTGGTTTATATTACAATAATAACGCTTATAAATAAAGTTATTGTTGAAACGTGTTGCGTGTCTTCCGGATCCATTTACGACATAATATTTGAATTACCGTAAAGTAGATTCGAACAGTGTAGTTCAAAGGGCGTATCCACTACATACTATGAGCGAGATAAAAAACTACAAGGCACTCTCGCTTCCCGCTCAGGGAACGCACGCTTCGATAAAGGAAGTCAGTCTGACCTACTTACTAAAGGTTATTTATTGAAAACACGTTTTAATTCATACGTCGAACCGGTAAGTTTTTTATCAAGCTTATAAACCTCTGAAGTTACTTCAAGTCAAGTCAAATGTCTTGAAATTACTTGTTTCTCGGCGATAACTTGTATCATGTGGAAAATCCTTCATTATAGTGACGACTACTCTAAACTATTAATCGGGATGTAATCTCATTCTAGTCATTTTTTCTTTGCGTATTGTGTGTAAATAATTTAGAGGTAAGATCGGGCCCAAAAAAAGCACCCGAGCCCGACGCAGGCCCGAGGGGTATTAAACCCGACCCGGACCGAGCCCGACTAATTAACTGGATTTGCTGGCCCGGCCCGAGGGGGCCCGAAATTACATATTTATTTATAAGGAGGGGTGATTTATGATAACAAATTAAACTCTGCCATTTGTTACAACATCTAGGCCTAAGTTAAATAAAACTGTATACACATTTACATCTTTTATATTTCTGTGTCTGCACTGCAGATGTTACATTAAGCGACAATCTGTCATTGACGGTTTTTTTTTTTTGAGGTAGCGAAAACATTTAAGGGCGTCCGTCATTTTGACGACTTGATCATTGGGCCATAATCCACAGCAGCAGTAGTAGTACGTCCTTAAGATTTTAGCGCGGCACTATCATTGAGGGGGTGTTGACGTGTTGTGCCCTTTTCCGACTCCTATGCAAATCCCCCCCCCCCCTGATCGTATTCTATATAAAACGCTTATTAAAACAATAAAGCGAGCTAATTATAATAATTGGGAGATCCTAGTCTATATAACGTGTTTATTTAAACAATAAAGCGTGATTTTATTCTGCAAATTGCATTTTTTAACGCGGATGAAAATGTCACCAACGTCAATGTACACTTCCGACAAAAGCGATCGTATTCTATATAAAACGCTTATTAAAACTCTTACCAGAGTGCGTTTTCCTCGTCAGTTCTCCTCTCTTGAGTTTATCCTTAACTTCTTGTTGGTCCGACTCCATATCGGGGATACCAGGCCAAAATCACGCGAATTTGCGGAGGGGAAGATTATTAAGAGGACAGCATTCACGTCACGTCACGTGCACAGAGCATGCTCTGGCTCCGTTAAAAGCAATTACAGCTCCTTCTCCGTTTTATCCAAATTATTTATTTTATAACAAGTATTCCTTGGTCTAGTATCCATACATAGTTTAAGTATATATTTTTAATGAACATATATTTATAATTATTAATTAATTAAAAAAAAAAAAAAAAAAAAAAGCAGGACCGAACCCGACCCGACCGTATGACTGACATTTCAGGCCCGACCCGGCCCGAAATTGCCTCGGGTTCGGGCTCGGGCCATGAATCTTAGCTCTAAAACAATTAACGTAATTGTGATGCAGTTGTCTTGCAGTTTTTATCATGCCGCGCATTGAAAATGACATCAAGCTGGATTTCAAGGATGTGCTCCTACGACCCAAGCGCAGCACCCTCAAATCAAGGAGTGAGGTAAATGCCCAAAAGTTGTTGGAGGCCAAGAGTCATTATCAGGGCCGTCACCAGACATCAGTCTCAGTCCAAATACATAGGATACAATTCTAATTACACACACTATTTATTAGCACAGCACTTATGTACGTTAAACATAACCAACAGTTCATCCAGCAGCAGCGAACATCAGGCTTCTTTATTTGTAACAATAGAAAGAAGATTGTTTCCAAAGTGCAGTGGTTAGCACATTCCCCTAACACGCGAAAGGTCCCTGGTTCGAGACCAGGTGGAAATATTTGTTGGCCTGGAGAGGGATGGGCGCCACCAGGCTGAACTTGCCCAAGACACACCACAGGAGTTGGTGCCCCTACGACCCTGGTGGTTCATGGATCCACTTACCCACCAACCAAAGAAAGAAGCAATGTTACCAATATCCTACATACAAATGTACACTATCTTGCAAAAGTCTTGGTCGGGACTTTGGCATGGCCATGTTAGTTTTAAACCATTCCATTGTAGATTTTGCTTTATTTTAAGGGTCGTTGTCCTGTTGGAAGTTAAACCTGCACCCCATTATCAGGTCTCTTTCTTTTACATAGTAGAATCCATATTTAGTAGTTGCCACCATGTTTGTCTGGCATCTAGCTGCTACGCAGTGATCATTGGGGCGGCAGTAGCTCAGGAGGTAGAGTGCTTGTCTTGGGATCAAGGGATCCCAGTTCGAATCCCGGCTCGTCCGTGTTACATATCGAAGTGTCCTTGAGTAAGACACTGAACCCCTAAATACCCCCAATACGCAGGTTAGCGCCTTACATGGCTGCAAGGCCGCTATTGGGAAATGTGGAGCACATTGTAAAGCGCTTTGGGAAGTCATTGACTTGAAAAGCGCTATATAAAAATGCTGATTATTTCATTTCATCATCATTCGGCACTGTTTTTTTTTTTTTCATTTTGGTCAAATATTACCAGAATGATCTCCTCTTAACTGCAATTTATTTACAGGTAAAAATTCCACCATATCAGTTACGCCTGACATGTAATATCTAAAACCAGTTGTTCTGAATTTAATAGAATGCAAATCTCTTTTCTTGTTTCTCTACATTTTTCCGAATATTTCCACATTTCTTCGCAGGCTAAATGTTAATTTGAAGTTGCATGCTTATTTATTTACTGGAGAAGGTCGCGAGCAAAAACTCTCAAATAATCATTCATTTTACAGTATACTTACTTTATCGCAGTTAATGGGGGGCCGAACCCACTGCAAAATGTGAAATCCACGAAGTAGCCTGATTACATGACTGTAACAAACGAGCAAGAGTATGCAACTGTAACAAAATAACAACTATATATCTCTAAATAAAAACACAGAACTGCGGTTAAATGAATGGTCTTTTGTCATTATACAAAAGTTTACAACAAAATTGGAGGGCTTCTCCATTCAGTGTAAAAAACGCGATTTAGAGAGCGGCTGGATATCTTCACTCTAGCATTGGGCATCTTTGGATTGAGCCAGGTCTCCATAATGGATAAATACAATAGTGCTGCATGTAGCAGTTTCCCACTAGTTGTAGCTACAGTCAATCTTATTAATGGGTAATGGATCTGGTGTTGGTGAGATATAGGCACAGTAGGGGTATCTTGTTAGAGTTTTTACATAACTAGCTACAGTAGGTCAGACCTGTGCTCCCACAATTGCCTTATCTCCTGATGCCGCCTCAGTCTCTTACCGGACCCGACGACCATCCATGGAGCACCTTCTGGGGATCACCATTTCTTTGTTTTATGACTTTCCCCTGCTTCTGATTTAATTGATGAATTTCTTTTCAATGTAACGAGCCACTGAAATACTAGCTGCAGCTGTAGCCGTGCTCTGAAGTTTGTTTCAGGTGCCCGGCAGTTTAACTGACAGCATACACAAGCCTATCACAGTCGCGCACACAGAACACACAAAGACCTTCCAAACTTGCCCCCTGATAGCATTTAAAGTGTGCTGTCTGCTGCAGAACACAATGCACGATATGTTGATATCAAAGACAACAAAGACAATTCAGATAGAAAATCCGCAGAGCTTTGAACCAGCAATATCCAAAGCGTGAGCCGCCATAATTGCGCAGCAACATAGACGTAGTCATGGAGGTAAGCAAGATAGTACCGATGTAGTATGAGAGTACAGGCGATACTTAAAGTAAACCACACTTCTCTCTTTATATTTTGATGTATTGGTGAAAAGGTAAAATAATGATAGTGATGGGGTTGTGCCCTTCTGCCGATGTCTAGGTTGATCTTCAGAGGAGCTTCACGTTCAGGAACTCCAAAGGCAGCTACACCGGAATTCCCATCATTGCCGCTAACATGGACACAGTCGGCACCTTTGAGATGGCGAGGGCCTTGCACAACGTACATAATGCATACCTTAAGAAATTAGAGCTGTCTTTGTACATCGAGCAGTCATTTAATCTGTTCTCTTCTCTTCTAGTTCTGTGTCTTCACTGCCATCCACAAACATTATTCTGTGGACGACTGGCGGGAGTTTGCTGCCAAGTATCCAGAATGCCTTGAGGTGCTTGCAAAACTGTTAAATTCTTCTATAAAGGGACAATCACAGTCAGTATTTGAGGGTAATTTATCCTGGTAATTACAAACATGGGTTTTTTGTGGGTAAATACAGTTAACCCCCGTGAAACCCTGCCTTAAGATGTTTTCACTTAATAGCGTGGAATTAAAAACATTTCGGCCCCTCTATACCTCATTTCCCCACTATACAACGTTAGCAACTGATTATTTTGCATGCTTGAACCTTATAACACATTATAACACTCAACCTAGCTGTCTTCATGTGTGCACAATGTCATGAACCTCGCATGACAATCCTCGCAAGTGGAAGTTTTTAAATCTGTTTCATTTTTAATCCGCTGTCGCGTCTTATGCCCCTGGTGCATTCACCCGCTACTCGACTCAACCAACTCAAGTGACACCAAAGAAAAACACAATTTTATTTTTACATATATATATTTATCATATAAGAATTTATTCCACATAAGTAGGTCTTATTAGATTGTCCTTATCTGAAGTGCCGGGATTTCCGAACACATTGGCTATGCATTACCATCCTTTACTATATGGCAATTTCACATTGCGATCCCCACCTCAAAATGGATTTATGGCATTTCCAACACAAAGGAAGATATTCATCAGGAGAACTTGATGTAGTTTCAAATATTATTGAAGAAAACTTAAAGTAGGGCTGATTCAGGGAAAACATTAGTAAAGCCGCTGAAGCTGAGACTGTTGAGATATGGTTGATTGAATGCATTGCAATAATGATTTCTGATACAGGTATTGTACGAGTGCTTGAAATCCTAAAAATGCTTTAATTCTATTGTTGTGTTTTCAAAATTTGAAGAGTGATTGCATTTTGGGTGTAGTGGTGGTAAATCCTTTAAATTGTTGCCATGTTTCTTGGCAGTCTGGATCAATAGACTACACGTTAAATGAAGAAAAACAAAACAATTCTGCTCGAAACTAACTTGTGGTTAGTAAATCTAAAAAAAGCACAAAGTATGCGCAAGAAGCAAGATAGAAACTTTATTGTGATGATTTAAGTCAACATCGGAGCTAGATTGTCTATAATGGGTAAGCAACGAGTAAAACACCTTTAAGTAAGTTAAATAGAAGAAAATGGTGACTCATATGACTAGTTCATATTTACATTAATTTAGTTTACACATACCAGGTAAGTTAAACTTTGGAAGAATTTACTTTTCTTTCTGTACAGTCTGACATAATCGAGTGCTGTCAGTAAGAAAAAAAATGAGAACATTTGATACAACATAGACTAAACAGAGACAGCAGCAAAGACTAATGAAGTGGGGATCAGAAACTCCGTTTCATTTAAAATTTATATGCAATTTTCAGTGAATTATAGCTGCTGGCTTAATATTTGGGTTAGGATTTATCAGATTTTCTGGTCCTTTTTTCTATACGCAGCACTCTGTGACGTCAAAAAATACTGCTAAGGATTGATTCACACCGGTTATCTTCTTTTAATAGTACTGGAAAAATTCGGTTTGAAAGTCCTTAAAAATGTGCTTGAATTTTAACATGAAAAATATGCACAAAACTTGAGGAAAGTTACCTATAAAAGACCAGCCTTCAGCTTACTAGACTAAGCTGAATTCTTTTTATCATTTCCTGTTAATAATATTTTGCAAACACATCCGCCTGTTTTACCAATACACAGAACGTGGCGGTCAGCACGGGCACCGGTGACACCGACTTCCAGAAGATGTCCGCTATCTTGGTAGCTGTGCCGAAGCTGCGCTACATCTGCGTGGATGTAGCTAACGGCTACTCTGAGCATTTTGTGCACTTTGTCAAGGAAGTGCGAAAGATGTTCCCCTCACACACGATAATGGTCAGTCTTTTTCTTGTCTGAATTGTTTCCCATTATGCTTAAAATGTATTTGGAACATGTGTCGATTTTGTGTTCAACCGAATATCCAGGCCGGAAATGTTGTGACAGGAGAGATGGTGGAGGAGCTGATCTTGGCTGGTGCCGACATCATCAAAGTGGGCATTGGACCAGGTGACCCCAGCCGATCATCACTTCATTTTCTTTAGTTAGCTTTTAAAAATAATGCACTCATTTCATTTAGACCATGGAGTAAAACCCACTCAATAGTCTCTCATCACGAAATTCTTTAGATTTATGAAAAAGTAATATCCCAAACAGAGCTAAGATCTTAGGCCAGACCAAATTTGGCCCTTCTCAGGCCAAAAATGTCAATCATTACGTTTGGGTCAGATCGGGCTTCTCTCACGCTGAATTAAAAAAAAAAATGTTTATAAAATGTATACTAAAACGATGTGTGTATATCAAACTTAAAAAAAACTTACACTGTTCTTTGCAATGTCTATTCAAAAACTCCTTCCTGCCTCGTCTATTATCCACCCGTCCTTGTTCTATGTCTCTTACCCGCTCTCTTAAAGTGCCAAGCTAAATTCTTAACGCTGTGGTTTATGGCCCGATTTTCAACACGTCGAAATGATGTACAGCCTTAAAAGTTTCCTGTCGAAAATCTGTCAGGGGTGGAAAATTGTCAGTTAATGTGACCCTGCAGACACAGAAATATAAAATATGTAAATTTTTATACTGTCTTGTTCAACTTGGATTTTGTTGCACAACACTGGCTTTAATTTGTTATCTTAAATTATCTCTCATTCTCCCGAGTCTTCACAAATAAAATGTGAAATTTTGGTTTTGCCTCAGGCTCAGTCCTTCAAATCAAGTTAATCGGTCGAGTTTGGGCTGGGTCGGGCTTCAAACTTGCAGGCCTGGGTCAGGTCGGGCTATAAAAAATTAGGCCTGATCTTAACTCAGGTCCACATCCCAAAAAAAACATTTAAATTTATGAAACAATATTCAAAATTACCCTTAACAGTTTTATATTTTGATTTACCAAAAAATGCATCTAAAATTCGATCCCGGCAATTCATGAGGATCCTTAAAGCTCCAGTGTGTAATAATTAACCACTAGATGGTGTGGCGTTGCAGGTGCGAGTGAGGGCTAGTACCACAGAGCACAATTTGGTGGCTGGATGCCGGACAAATATTGCGGTGACCTAATTGTGGATTCCACTGTTTTAAAGAAATACATATTTCTTGTCCTATGATTTGTTTTAAATTAAAATGAACATTGGTATGATAGTTCATGTATTTTCCCTAGTTTTAATATATATATATATATATATTTTTTTTTTAACTGAAAAGTTTTTTTGTACCACTAGGAGGCAGTAAATATTGCACACAGCCCCTTTAAGGAACAACAATATTGAATATTTTTATTGATTTAAATATTAAGTTCATGTATTTTTGCTATCATATAAAAGTGCATTTTTCAAAAAAGTTGTCGACTGAGAAATATGCATTTATTTTACATGATATGAGTCTCACCCCTAGGGAGCTGACCTCATTACCTAGTGTAGTTTGGTCAATTTAGTCTCTGTGGTTTGTATTCTTCCTTGTGCTTTTTAGCACTCGTTCTCTGTTGCACGACACAATGCAGCAACATCTAGCGGTCAAAAAATACTCGGTGTCCCTTTCAAAAGATAAAAAAATTATGTGTAATCATTGTTATTTTTGTGTGATACTGACATTTTCAAAAATAATACTAGATGTCTATCGATTAATTAGATTTATTTTAATGTTAGTGTTTATATTCATTGGTTTATCTTCCACAGGGTCTGTTTGCACAACTCGCAAGAAGACAGGAGTAGGGTACCCCCAGCTCAGTGCCGTGATCGAGTGCGCCGACGCAGCCCATGGACTCAACGGCCACATCATCTCTGTGAGTTTGGATTGGGAATATACGCTTAGAAATTTTCTAAGTTCTCCTACTTTCAGCGTTCAAGGAGGAAGTTATCAACAACACAGAAGAAGTGTTGAACTTAACAATGCCAAGTCACATTTATTTGTATAGCCCTTAATCACAAAAAGTCTCAAAGGACTGCACAGGGCACAATTACATCATCCCCTGATCTGAAACCTACATCCGGGCAAGGAAAAAATCCAGCTTGCGGAAAACAAGAAACCTTGAGAATTTGCCACTCAAGTGGTAATCTCCATTCCAGGAAGACCAGGCTGGAATAAATGTTGCATTGGGTAACAATACACAAAACATAGTAAACATCAATAAAAAAATATAGGTAATATTTAAAATATACAACGATAGATAGGTAGCTAATTTTTACAACTGAAGAAGTCACATTTGAGTTTATAAAAAGTTTTTAAATAATATTACTAATATGAGAAACTTAAGAAGAATCATCCCCTCTAATCATTTTTTACAGCAAGTTTTCGAACTGTTTTTATTGAAAAAGATTACCGTATTTTTTAGACTATAACTAATTCCAGATTGTAAATTAACAAGCCAAAAAATGCATAATTAAGAAGATAAAAAACGTATATAAGTCGCACTGTAGTATAAGTCTTTTGGGGCAAAATTATTTGATAAATCCCAACACATGTCATCTTGAAATTCTTGTAATTCAAAATGAAAATAAATGTGGTGGTGTCATTTCACCAAATTACATTTTTTCAAATTTGCTCAAAAGTGATTTCTATAGAAGGTGCCAATTGCTCTGTGCTTTCCTGCTCTATTGCATTTCCCCCAAAATGAGATACAAAGTCATTTCAGTGATATTTGAGTAAATGACATATGCTATTTAACACGGGGGACATTTTCTTGGCACGACACAGGCAATGTTGGAATTATTAACACAGGGCTAGAGCGGTTCAGTGTGAAAATAACATGTGAAATGCTATACCGGTACTATATACAGCAGGGGTGTAGAATTCGTTTTAACTGGAGGGCCACACAATAGAACAAACATTCTCTCGGGGGCTGAACGAGTAGATTTGAGAGAAAAAGAAATGAGAGGGAGAGAAAAGTAAAGAGTGTGGGACAAAGAAATAGAGGTAGAGAGGGTGTGAGAAATAGGAGATAAAAAGAGAAATAGTGAGAGAGGAGGGAAAAAGAGAGAGAAAGAAAGAAATCCAAAGAAAAATAGAAAGACAGAAGGGGAGAAAGAGAGAAGGAAAAGCAAGAGAGAAAAGGAAAAGGGAGCAAAAGAAGGTAAAAAAGACACAGAGAGAGAAAGAGACAGAGAAAGAAATACATTAACCGCGTTTGTGAGAGGCACCTGACTTTGGCAAAATCAAGTAGACCTATTTCAACCTGCAGCTCGTTTTTCTCTTACGCTTCCTTCAGCGTTGTCTAGCGGGCCGGATTCAATCGCTTAGCGGGCCTGATCCAGCCCGCGGGCCGCCTGTTTAACACCCCTGATATACAGGTTTCCCGCACATCCTTGTAAAGTATTTAACAGCATTAAATTTATTATTCTAAAAACAAGGCCTTAATTAGCCAAACTATGAAAAGTTTGTGATTACTAATTCAAAAAAATACAGTAGTCCACAGGGCAGAACAGTACTGACAAGTAACCTAAATCCCTTTTATTCCATTTATTCCCTTTTGAATTTGAAAAATATATACATCATATTTTTGTTGAATTTACTCTAGAATGCTTATATTGGAACTGGTTACAGAAATACACTGTAGTGTTTAACGTACCAAAGAAATAAGTATGTAGTTGGCAATTTGACTGTATTCAAAACTGTCCTTTTCTTACTTTCACCATTTTCATCCTGGAATAAAAGAAAACTGCGAGCATGCTTGTGAAATCACTCTCCTCCCCCCATACACCTGACTTATTTCCTCCAGCGTAAAGAGCTCTGTGGCCAGAACACAGAGGGTAAAAATGTAATAAAAGCAGAAAAAAATAAAAAGGCTCGAACTCAGTTGGGCATTGTTCACACATACTTAATATTTAATTCTAAACATTTTAATGACCTCAAACTACTCACTCCAATGTTAATGTGTGAATTATTATCAAATGTATCTTAAATAAGAATTTTATAATTCCTGTAACTTGTTTGCTAGAAATATATGGAAAACGGTGTTTTACATCACCTTTCAACCCCTTTGAGAACACGTGCTTTAAAGCTTAAATGCCTTCTCTCTCATACAGGATGGGGGATGCACTTGCCCAGGTGATGTATCCAAGGCTTTCGGTGAGTCTGAAGATTGTGAAGCCGCATTTAAGCCATTTCGATCTTTCACCGAAAATATTATTTCCGTCAGGCGCTGGAGCGGACTTTGTCATGCTCGGAGGGATGTTGGCGGGCCACTCCGAAAGCGGTGGGGAGACCATCGAGAAGCTGGGCAAGAAGTACAAGCTGTTCTACGGAATGAGCTCCGAAGTGGCCATGAAGAAGCACGCCGGTGTCCTGGCTGAGTACAGGTCAGCCCTAGTCTGTTATTGTAATCCTTTGTGTTTCGTGAGGGTTGCGTTGCAAAAAGGTCCCATTATAATCTAAAACCAGTGAAGTAGAAACCTCTATTAAATACTCTATTCTACATTGAAACCAAAGAACAAAGATCCAATTTATGGGTTTAACCATTTTGTTTTACAAATAGAAGTACTGTACTTTATGAACGTTTTTCTAACAAATAACATCCGTGCTGTCAAATAATAATTTAAAAGATAATCTTGCTCCTATATTGCACTAGAGCAGGGCTCTCCAGCACAGTTCCAGCAGGCACCAGGGTGCCTCCGGTCCAGTTCTGAAAATAGCTCACCAGTGCAGGATCATTGTGATTTTCTAGTAAAATTATTTTTTTCTAAGTGTTACACTGAGTCTATTTAACCCCACCTCAATGATTACCTGCTAATAACAAGATAAGTTATTATTTTAGAAATTAATATCAAATTGACTGCCCTTCTCGCTAAGTAGAAACAAAAAGGAGCTCTCAGCTTGGAAAAGTTGGGAGACCCCTCGAGTATTGATTCATGAAATGATACTTTGCTTCTGTTTTTATTCTGTCGCCATCATGTGGACGTTATTGGGAGAACGAAAATGTGGTGTGAAAAGAACATTCTAAACTCAAAATAAAAGAATATTGTACTTTATAACGTATTTATTTTTACAATTAACTGCTGTACTGTCAAATTATAGTTTTAAAAATTATCTTGTTGCTTTATTGCGCTAGTGATTCCAAAAAGGAGTGGAAACTATTTCAGGACACTTTTTTTTTTTTTTACCACAGATGAAATTTTGTCGCCATCATGCGGACCTGTACAAAAAAACAAAATGTGTAAAATTGCTTTTATAGACGCTTCCCTACTTACAAACATTCGAGTTACAAACATCAGTGCATACGAATATTTTTTTGGGGATGTCGAAAAATATCCGTAAGTTAGATTTTGTATTGTGTGCACCTTTTTCCAAGCACAGGACAGTACTTTATTGCTTCTTTCTGCTGGTACCGGGGTGTGGCGCTGCAAGAGCTCACCCAGCATCCACCCCGAAAAAGAAATCTGGCTTCTACTTCCCAGTTCGTGTGTAAACATAATATATATCTCCAGTACGCTAAGAACTTTGATATTTTTAATGTTTAATATATTTTTCGACCACTTTGTACCACAGAGGAGGAAGTAGCCTAACTCTTAAAGCCCATCTTTCAAAAGTAGGTTAAACTTCACTTTATTTATCTTTATAGAGCGTATTATTTTATTAAATGTTTGAATTTTCAGTACAAAACAATACAGGTTACTTATACAAGCCTTAAACATACTTATAGTAACCTTAAACATAAAAAATATAGCACTGAAGCGATTTATGAACGATTGTCCGGAACCTCGTTCGTAAGTAGGGCTGCGTCTTTTCCTCTATTTTAGCATGTAGAAAAAGTACAACTTTTTAAAAGAAAGCATCTTCCTCTGCCTTTTGGTGCTTTTGTGGGTCCAAAGCATTTTGTTGACAATATCACTTTTAGAGAAACTTGAAATTGAAAATGATTTCTGCGCAAGTCATGTAGGTTCATCAAGCGTTAACGTTATTGACGTGCAGACAAAAAAGGGGTGGTGCTGTTTAGCCAATCAGAATGCAGACGACAATGCATGATGAAAATCTGCCAAATTGTGAAACCGCGACACAGTGAGGGATTACTGTATTGGGATTTAATTTTGCCAAATATTGCACGTCACCTATGAGTTCTGCTTCCGTTAAGTACACCGACAATGTTATTTTCTACTTTTTTGGTTTCTCACTTATGTTATTCCCGACCACCTCTAGAGCATCCGAGGGCAAGACTGTGGAAGTTCCGTTCAAAGGTCCCGTGGAGGCAACCATGCGGGACATCTTGGGCGGGGTGCGCTCTACCTGCACCTACGTGGGGGCGGCTAAGCTGAAAGAGCTAAGCCGCAGGACCACCTTTATTAGGGTTACGCAGCAACTCAACACGGTCTTTGGCAACGACGGCTAAAATACACAGCGAGGCCCCAGTGCAGATGAAATTTCTGCGTGCAATCACACTGCCATTCCTACTGTTACTCCCCTCGGATGCTGTAACGCTCCATTTCCTTATCGTTCCAAGGTTTTAGACCTGATTGCAAATTTTACACTGGAAAACAATATGGTAGCTCAACAGCCTTTGAGAAATGATCTTCAGTGAACTTAATTGGCATATGCAAAAAGGATTTATTGAAGCCACTGACTCGTGGCAAACTTACCTACTTACTTATCACTATTTTTGGGTAAAAGAAATTCTCAACTCACACCAACATTGTTCATTAGCACCATGCCATAAGATGGCAGCCTAGTTATTTTATTTTTTTTGTAAATTGAACTTCACCACGCGATGGTGTCAAATCACTAATTTAGTATTTCCATGTGAGTAAAACCCCGCAATATTATTTCACATAAATCAGTGCCATTAAAGTACTACAAGATAGATCCTGTAAGTTAAATGGACAGTGTGTATTGCTGGTAAGTAAAGTACTACTGAAAATGAGTGCTAGAAATCACACTGAAAAAGAAACAAACAAAGGAGCCTCAATGTAACCAAATCACACCAATTTCCTTCAAGTTTCTTTCTTTCTGAGGTTTTTGGTGCCCGTAGCAGCAACAGTTACAGTATGTCAGCTCCCTCCTGGTGAGGCTCATTATCTGTAATATAAATGCTAATTTATGTTTATATGATAATAAATACACAAACTACATTTTAAATAATTTTTTGTATTCATGAACCACTTTTTTTTTCTTTTTACAACTAGGAGGCGTTAAATAATACACACAGTCACTTTTAACTTCTCAATTAACTTCAATGTCGATTATGCTCATCTGGATGAAATTCCTCCATGCACTTCAACATAACCATTTGACACCCCAAAAAGTCTGCACTATTAGTGTGCAGAACTCACTTTAGCATCAGCTTTTAACTTCAAGACGTAAAAAAAAATGCAAAGAAAGCGCTGATTTAATCTATGTAATACACCTTCATGCACTTAAACATCATTGACTCAAAATTTCCATCCAACTAATATTCGTAATGCTTTGTTTGGAGCACAATTCCGGTAAATATTGGTTCACTGTTTAAAAAAATAGGGTGGCACGGTGGGTGGGAGTTTGCATGTTCTCCCCGTGCCTGCGTGGCCTTTCCTCTGCGCACTGTGGTTTTCCTCCCACATTCCAAAAAGCGTGCATGTCAGGTTAATTGGCCGGTCCAAATTTTCCCAAGGTGTGAATTAGCGAGTGAGTCTGTCTCTGTGTGCCCTGCGACTGGCTGGCAACCAGTTCAGGGTGTCCCCTGCCCACTGCCCGAAGATGGCTGGGATGGGCTCCAGCACCCCAGTGACCCTACTGGGGATAAGCGGTGCAGATAATGGATGGATGTTAACAAAATAGCATTAATATTAATTTAAACACATGCATTCACTTCTAATAGACCTCAAAACAAAAACAACATGCTGCCATGTAGTTTTCTGAAGATGTTAGATTGATGCAGAAAGTAGTTTTTTTATGACAAGTTAGAATGGACCAATGAATAAAAGCTGGATCACTATGTAAAATCCTCACTTTTAAATGTTCTTAAATTGTTTAATAGTCTTAAAGATTATCTAAAACTTTACTGTTGACAGGACTCATTTTATTTTCTTGACTGTGATCAATGCCAAAGTCTGATGTTTTACAGAAGTTAATTTCTAGGATATGTTGTTTTTTCTGGTGCCTATAAACTGTTCCTTCAGCTGATATAAGGTTTTGTACTTGTTTTATTGGTGCACAATTCAATAAAACGTTCACATCTGCACGTGCCACTGTCTTTTTTTTTAAAACTTGCGTTTGGTTCATTTATGAATCAACGACATTACTTTGTGTCACAAAATCAATGGATGGTTAGAAATAAACCCAACATCAATTTTGCGTTATGCACCTGGATAACACAAACGTGCAAATTTGCCTTTACCTTTGCAAGCTGAAAGAGGATTTTAGTCAAAATCTGGCTTGCTTAACAATTAATTTAGATATGTTTTCTGCTGTGGTGTCCAAAGCTCCACACCCTCAATGGCACGGCGGATCAAGGAGGCTGAAGTGATGAGCAGGTGTCCGGCAGCATTTAGGAGAGCTGAAGCAACACGCAGTGCCTCTCTGCAAAAACACAAAGTACTATACCTAAGTACGATAACCAGTAGACTGCCAGTATCAATACTTGACTACTAGATGTTTGTGTTTATACAGTAATCCATCGTTTATCGCGGGGTTGTGTTCACAAAAGGTCCTGTGATAGTCAAAACCCACTAACACTTTTTAATTTTTTAGATATCCGACTGACAAAATAGATCTACAAATAAAAACAATTATAGTAGAATAAATCAATGTTTTTTATTGTCATTATACAAAAATTTTGAGGGCTTTTCTCCTTTCTGTGTAACAGAGAAAGCGATGTAGAAAGCAGCCGGCTAGCTGCATGCTAGCATTGGTGATCCTCTGGTTAAGCCAGGTCTTCGTAATGATTGAAATACAACCGTCACGGTTTTCCCACGAGTTGTTGCTCCAGGTTATCCATTTTATGGGCAATGGATCTGGAGTGGCTTGTGTGGGTAGTTATGTAGCTGAAGCAGTAGGTGGGACCTGCAGCCCCGCTTTTACTTCCCCTCTGACGCCTCCTCGTTCTCTTCCATTCAATAGCTTTTGGGTACCCGAAACAGCAACAGTTAGGTCAGCTCCCTACTGGTAAGGCTCATTATATGTAATATAAATGCTAATTTATGTTCGCATGATAATCAATAATACACAAACTACATTTTAAATACATTTTTTGTAATTATGAAGACTATATTTCACGGTGACAATATCTGTGTATTATTTGTTATTGCAACATCTGTTGCAGCCTGGTCACCCAAGAGGGGGGATTACTTCATGTGCGGTCCGCTCTCAAGGTTTCTTCATTAACTTCATGTTGATAATTTGAGTTTTTCCTTGACCTCGTGTAGGTTTTAGATCACGGGATGGTGCCATAATAGTCCTTAGTTGGCAATAGTCCTTGGTCTCTGCAGCCCTTTGAGACTCTTGTGATTAAGAGCGTCACAAATAAACTTGACTTGACTTGTCCTGAGATTTTTGAGCGTTTCCTTGCCCTCATGTAGGTTTTAGATCAGGAGATGTTGTAATAATAGTCTGCAGTTTGCAATAATCTGTGGTCTGTGTAGCCCTTTGAGACTCCTTGTGATGAAGGGCTAAACAAATAAACATGACTTCACTTCACTTATCAATCCCGATCACAATCCACGGAGCACCCGGTGGTGATCAGCATTTCAGCGCTCTTCTAACTTTACTCAAAGTCTGATTCAATTGATAAATTTATTTTCATTGTAATGAGCTGCTAAAAAACTAGATGTCACCGAGCTTCGCAGTTTCGTTTGGGGGGACACATTGACTTGGGCGCCTGCCTGGCTGTTTGACTGAAAGCATACAACAGCCTGTGAGTCTCGCCTACCCAACACACACACACACACACAGCCCTCTGCAACCTGTCCCCGTGATAGCATTTGGTTGGTGTTTTTTGCTGCAGAACACTATGCACGATGAAAATCCACAAAGTATCAAAACCACGAAAAGTAAACCGCGATACAGCGAGGGATTACTGTACAGTTATTTGATGCACATAATGATTTCACAGGACGCTTTTGGGGTTTAACGTACCTGAGGACTTTCTTGGGTCCAAGACACTGGAAGTCAGCGCTCACTGAGTACAGACCTTGAAATGTAGCTTTCACGCTCAAAGAGCCGAACAAATCCTTGGGGCTTGTTTTGTAAAGGTCCACGGTAACACTGGCGATGTCTTTTCCCGTCTTGGACTTAAGCTTATCTTGGTTTCGGGCTGTGGCCGCACCCTAGTACAGAACAGAATTGTCTTTATTGTCATTGTTTACAACACAGTGTAGTTTACAGTGAGATTGGACATGCCATTACAGAATAAGACTAAATGAAAAAATACATTTAGTCAATAGGCCTATTTAGGCAATATTTACTGTACATGGCAATGATTGTAGCCTGGCCTAAGATGTATCTGCCATATTTTCTGAACAATAAGGCGCACCAAAATAAACCCAAACTTGCCAGAAATTCGAATTAGCGCCTTATAACCAGATGCCCATCATAGACCGGAAAGACAGTAATTAAAATCGGAAATGCATAATTACAGCTAAAACCATTTATGAAAAAATATGTTCATTTTAGTTGTGAAACCAGATGTCCTACTATTTATGGACTGTTTTTTATTTATTTTTAATACAAACCTCACTTTTGTAAAGGTCAGCAGCAGACATTTTAATATAAACAAACAGACTTCTGCTCGCCTTCCTAGAAAAGCTTAACCTAAATCAGGGACCGGAAACACAAAACATTGAAAGAGCGAAAACTAGAGTTCGTACACTTTTTTGTGGCCAAATTCAAGCACTTTTTAAGGACTTTCATAGCCAATTTCTCTATTTCTATTTAAAAAAAGAAATATTACATTATTATAAGTACAATAAGCAGGTAGGCGCCTTGCATGGCTTACTCCCTATTGGTGTGAGAGTGTGTAAGTGTGAAGCACATTGTAAAGCGCTTTTGGGAGATCTTCATTGACTTGAAAAGCGCTATATAAATGCAGACCATTTACCTTTTACTTTTACTTTAGTTTAAACATAATGCGCTTTATAGCTCGAGCACCTTCTATATGAAGACTTTTTCACGAAGGAATATTTTTGAAGGTAAGAATTATTGTTATTATAATAGATACTAATATATTGTGAAAAAATATGGAAATTGCGAAAATAGTGATGGTGGTGATGATGATGATGAAGTGACTGTGCATCCACAGAACCAATGTAAATATGTACTGTATATTCATGGTTTTTTTTTTACATGTAAATATGAAGGGCATCCAGATGTCGGATGCAATTATTAAGGAGGTCTGGTGGTAGGATTAAATAAGCATATGCTTCTTCCTATTCATTTACGCACAAATACAGTAACATTGTTTTTGTTTTTTGACCTGTTGTTTTGGGCTGAGTGTTTGGCGCGTCTGTGGCACAGTTCAGAGGTCATGGGATCAAATCTAGCTACCAGCCTTTCTGTGTGGAGTTTGCACTTTCTCCCCGTGCTTGCGTGGGTTTCCTCCAGGCACTCCGGTTTCCTCCCACATTCCCAAAAACATGAATGTCAGGTCAATTGGACGGTCCAAATTGTCCCTAGGTGTGAATGAGCGACTGGTTGGCAACCAGTTCAGGGTGCCCTGAGATAGCTGAGATGGGCTCGAGCACCCCCGCGACCATACTGATGATAAGCGGTGCAGATACTGAATGGATGAACTTGTTGTCTTGCTTTTATCATGTTCAACAAAAAGTTTCACTCATTCATTCAAGGTGGACATTATAGTCAGGTGCGCCTTATAGTTCGGAAAAAATATCAGAAAATTGTGCAATAACATTAAAAGTTAAACGAGAATATGTTGTCTTCTGGTTCTTATTTCTAGTAAATGGAGCGTTTAAGATAGAAGAACCGGGTTGAGGTTTGGACCGAAAATTACAGGTCTCATAAAAAAACAACAAGGTAAACTTATACACGCACCCATCGAATATGACCGCAGCCAATAATGTTGCCCAGATGTAGATGATGTCATCTATATAACAACAAAACCACAAATTAAAAATCTCGATTACCGATGGTGATCGCCACGTCTGCCCGGGCTCCAGGGCCACAATGGCTGCGTTGTCCGGCAGAGTTGCAAGGAAGTCATCCGAGTCCACTTCCGTCCCGTCCTCCTCGCAGACGAGGGAAGCCAGGGACACAAGCGACAAAGCCCGACAGACCTGCAACCACAAGTTGTTGTAGAAACGTAGAGTGAACAATACTTACTACCTGACTTCAGTGTGTATGGTGGCCTCTAGTAGTTAAAACAAAAAGGCAAATGAGACTTTGTTTTCTTGATGTTCTCTCCTGAATAGTTTGATAGATAAAGGATTTGACATGATCAATCTCGAAAAGCAATTTGAAGCTATGTCTTTGAGTTATATTAGCAACAAATTGAGCTATCTGCGATGCACTTAGAACTTGGGCCAATCTCCAAGCACTACATAGTAAACATTGACTGTCTGACTCTTCTTTTTAGCTTTTAAGTCTTTTATTCCATTTTTATCCTGGAGTGCCACATCTAATCTCGTTGTAAAGAGTGTTAAAATAAGTCAACTTAGGTCATGTTTATTAGTATAGCACTGAATCACAAAAGGTCAAGTCAAGTCATGTTTTTTGTGACGCCCTTTATCACAAGGGAGTCTCAAAGGGCTGTAGGACCACAGACTATTGCAAACTGCAGGCTATACCCTACCCTAATCTAAAACCCACATGAGGGCAAGGAAAAACTCAAATCTTCAACATTAAGTGAATGAAGAAACCTTGAGAAGGGACCGCACATGAGCTAATCCTCTTTCCAGGATGACCAGGCCAAAATGGATGTTGCAATACATAGACATCATCATCATGAAACATAGCTCATTCATAAGATATTGAATAGAAGTGTGTTTTAAGCCTAGATTTAAACAGTTCCACTGAGGTTGCAGATCGCATCTGAGAGGGCAGAGCATTCCACAGCACCGGAGCCCGAATGGAGAACGCTCTCCAACTTGCGGATCTCTTCTTGGCTCTTGGGATCACTAGTAGACCAGCATTTTCAGAGCGAAGGCTCCGGATAGGAACATAGGGGGAAATTAAATCTGAAAGGTATGAGGGAGAAAGTCCATGCATTATTCTGTATCCTACCAACAGTACCCTAAAATCACATCTTAAGCTAACTGGGAGCAAATGCAGGTTAGCTAAAATCGGGGTCATGTGATCAAACTTTCTTGTCTTAGTTAAAAGCTTAGTTGCAGCATTTTGTACCAGCTGCAGCCTTTTGCTTTTGGACTTCGGGAGACCAGAGAGTAGTGCATTACAGTAATCGAGACGGGAGGCAACAAACGCATGAATTATAATCTCCGCATCCGACTGAGACGAATTTTAGCAAAGGGCCGCACAGACCACCATGAAACCATCCATTGATTTGAAACCTATGTGAAATTAGTAAAGGTAAGTTCTTACTTCAATTAAAATGTAACTCCGTTATCCCTTAGCCCCAATCCCCCTCCTGCCACCACGCCTAATTATTGACACCAAAAAGTAGTGAGTTGACTCCAAAAGTAATTATCTAGTTATAAATTACCGTGCATACTCTGTTCAAACCTTTTCCCTAAAATGCTTAAAAATAGCCACAAAATAAAAGCATGAGAAGAAAAACATGTACACCAACTTGATGTAGCAAAGGTTTCATAATTCTTGGCTTGAACAATCTAGAAAGTTCACAAACTAAGACCTTGCAAAGACTCACCATATCCATTTTGTTTCTGGGCTCAAAGATCCACTCAAACATCTTCTCCAATGATTTTCTTTTTTTTCTCCAGGCATGTCGTATTTGCCAAAGTATTATTACAAATAAAAAGACCAAAATTCAGCAAACTTTTACCATTAAGTATGTGCTAACGTTGCTCCAGGATAAGCCCCTCATCCCGACGCGTTGCCGACCATTCGCTAGTGGTGACACACAACCAAATATGTGCATATAAGCTGACCCCCTGAATTGAGGATTTTACTGTCGTAAATTTAGCTTAAATGCGAGGATATACGCTAGGGAGAATATCTGCATGAGGAGAAATTCTGCCTTCTTGCACTCTATGTTTAAGACTCTATAATTGTATTCGGTTGTACTTTGTAGGTAGATATAAACATGCCGATCGAATCATTGAGGCGGGCCAAGGCTTGTATGTAATAATATGATTGATGCAGCATTATTGACAAATGAGTCACTAAATTTTATTGATAACGTGTTACAGAACGCTTTACCTAGAAAAGTAATTGCGTATTAGGAATGTGTTTAATTGTAACTGTTAGTCCCAACGCAGTATACTATGTTGTTATCAATGACAATAAAGACACTTCTCTCCTAATCAGTATCATCAGCAAGAAAGCCAAGGAGACTTTAAAATCTATGGCAAAAGGGGTAATGAATTGTGTAGAAACGTGACATTTAATTTCCTTTAAAATTGTTGCTTTTATCCATCTTCGCAACATTGCTAAAATTCGCTCTATGCTGTCTCAGTCAGATGCGGAGATTATAATTCATGCGTTTGTTACCTCCCGTCTCGATTACTGTAATGCACTACTCTCCGGTCTCCTGAAGTCCAAAATCAAGAGCCTTCAGCGGGTACAAAATGCTGCAGCGAGACTTTTAACTAAGGCAAGAAAGTTTGCTCACATTACCCCGATTTTAGCTAACCTGCATTGGCTCCCTGTTAGCTTAAGATGTGATTTTAAGGTTCTGTTGGTAGTATACAAAATCATGCATGGACTTGCTCCCTCATCTCTTTAAGATTTAATTCCCCCTTATGTTCCAGTCCGGAGCCTTCGCTCTGAAAATGCTGGTCTACTAATGATCCCAAAAGCCAAGAAGAGATCCGCAGGTTCGAGAGCGTTCTCCACTCGGGCCCTGGTGCTGTGGAATTCTCTTTCCCTTGAGATTCAATCTGCAACCTCAGTGGAAATGTTTAAATCTACGCTTAAAACACACTTCTACTCTATAGCATATGAATAACCTGTATTTTATGTTGATAATATGTGTATTATTTGCCCTCATGTAGGTTTTAGATGAGGGGATAGTGTGATAATAGTTTGCAATAGTCTGTGATCTGTGCAGCCCTTTGAGACTCTTTGTGATCAAGGGCTATACAAATAAACATGACTTGACTTGTCTATTTCTCTTTATGTGCCATTTTTGAAGTCAGGTCAGAAAGGGTTTTTTTTATTTGAGTGCTGTTATAATTATTTAAAATAGTTTTATTTTTTAAATAAAACTTGCAAAAAAGATCACCCTCTCTTGGAGTTCCACCAGAGTCCCGGCTGTGATGCCCTTCCTGGCCTCCCGGTTATGACTCCGTACCCTGAAGGGGCGCTGAGAAGGGGACCACACTCTCTTGGTTACCGATCTAAGTGAGGACACAAGAGAAAACGAAAACATTTTTTTTAATTCTTAAGTCATTCAATGCTATTGACAGATATTTACGTCTGAGTTCTTTTTTGATGTCACTTTTGGTCAAGGTTGTATTACTATGGGGATATCTGTGGTCAGGTCGAAATTGACCTACAATTTTTTGCGTTTATTTTAAAAATATCCACCAGGCTGGCATGCCGAGCTCAGTTTGGGTCAGGGGTGTATCCTGACTTTACAGTATGTTCTCAGGTTAAAAATATCAACACCAAATATTTATCTTTGATTTTCATGACTCTGCTTTATCATTTGCCAACAATTTAACCCTACCCTATAAATTATAATCACTGATATGGGATCTTTTCTAAGCACAACACATTTATTCACAAACAATGAAAACAAATTATTTTGGCATTGAATGTGTTGATTTAGAATCATTTCCAATACATTTGAATAGGGAAATATACGTGATTTTCATGATACGGTTTGAATAGGGAAAAAAACAACAACAGCATTGCAATTTCCAACTTCAGATAAAATATTTCTTACTTACTTTATCAATGTCGACGTTGTTTCCATTGTGGTTGTTCTCGATGTTGTGACGACCTAAAACAAAGTGCGCTTTCCTTTGTGTTGAGCAACCAGGACTTTGTACTAAAGTGGTGAGCATCTACATATAGTCACCTTAAATCAAAGTTCATCTAGATTGTGTACGTCACGTAAAGATAGCAACGACTCCAAAAATATCTGGGGAAAATGTTTAACTCCTCCACAGAAAGTTAAGAATATTTGTTCAAACCTCAAATTGTGTTTGTGGTTAAACGTCATATTGAAATATACAATATTGTGAATGTGCTTGATTGCTGTTGAGATTATCAAGATTGTTTTCTGTTATTAGTGTCAATAAATTTGTTCAAACCACAAAAAAAAAAATTGCAACAGCTCACCGCGGGAACCAAAAATGTTGATATCAAGACAGTTCAACGGCTCGCAAATAAAGGAGTGAGGTGAAGTTTGCGAACGAAAAAGATATATGAGCCGACTCTTTGAAGTGATCAATTTGAGCTGGCTCCCGATTTTTTAGAAGCACTCAAATATTTTTTCTCTGTGACACACTCGCAGCTGACAACGGTGCACTCTCGAGTGACCCAAGGAGCGGAATATTAGATTATATTTTGCCAGTGCTGGGCCGTGCATTTCACACTTAGCCTAGGCCTTCTTCGATAGCCTTCAAGTCTAGTCAAGTCATATTTATTTGTATATCCCTTAATCACAAGAAGTCTCAAAAAACTGTACAACCAAAAGGCTAATAATGCACCATACCCTGATCTAAGACCTACACGAGGGCAAGGGAAAAAGTCAAAACTGTCATGATGACTCATTGCCCTCACCACTGCCCGCTCATCTGGCGCCAGTTGCTGCTTGTTTCCTGATTGATTCCCCTCCTATTTATACCCAGTACGCCAGTCACTCCTTGTCAGTCCGTCAGCGAACCTCTGCATCCGCAAGGCTAGCACTTTGACTCTGGCACTCGTCGGTCCCGTTTTCATCCGTATACCACTCGTCTGTTCCTGACTCCCCGTTTGTCTTCTGGCTATCGACCCGTTTTGTCTTTTGACCACGCTCTGATCCTTCACTCTGGCTAATGACCCGTTTTTGACCACTGACCATGCTCTGTTCTCCCGCTGAGGCTAACGACCCGTTTTTGACCACTGACCACGCTCTGATCTCCCGCTCCGGCTAACGACCCGTTTTTGACCACCGACCACGCTCTGATCTCCCACTCCGGGTATCGACCCATTTTGCCCATTTGACTACGCTCCAATCTCCCGCCCCGGGAGATCCACTTCACGCTCCGATCCCGTGAGCGGCTTGCTTCCCTCGTCCAGTGAGCACCGAATCGCTGGCGTTTGTTTCCTCAATATCCTGATAAACTTTTGACTGAGACGTTACACGTTTGGGTCTATCATTTGTTCTGGCTTTGACAAAAACCTCACTCAGCATGAGAAAATTAAGAAACCTTGAAAAGGGGCAATGTAAAATAGTGAGTTTTTGACTACCTCCAAATTTGTATTTTTGTCATAACCCGCCCTCCTAGTATAAAAGTGATTCTTGGCCATTTGAACTGAGCATTTTTGAATCAAACAACTTTGTTCTGTTCCTCAATTGTGTGCAGAATATTCTTGATAAAAACTTAAGCAAAACTTATACTTAAACTTATACATAACCTTGCAACTCCCTACTTCTCCGAACTCCTTCACATTGCCACGCCATCCAGTACACTCAGATCTATGCTTATTTCCCTTTGGTGACCAGAAGTAGATTGATTTAAACCTGCCGTAGCTACACGCGAAGCCAATGCTGCAATTATTGTGGGATTGGTTCCAGTATATACTGTATAGGGCACTTCCCCAGCTACAGTTTACAGTCAGTTGCCACACCACTATATCATGTTTTGGCAGTAGGGCGCTTAGAAATCGTTTAAATGGAAGCTTTTTAAACGATGTGTGTTCACTGTTGGGATACTTTCATAATGAAAGCACACTGAACAAACCGTAAATAAATAAAAGCAATGAGCAGTAGAGGTGGGCGGATCTCTGCACACAGCAGAAGGAACTCCCTTCTCTCTCTCTCGCTCAGTGCAGTCTGCGCCGAAGAAAAATAGATGATATCCTTATCGTTTGCAGTGTTTTGTGACCTTTTCACAAGGACCTTTACTTGCACCTAGTTTTGAAACCATTATTTAGGACAAAAATGAAAGTCAAAATAAACCTGAGCACTCTTAAATAGGTTAACCGAGAGTGGGAAGCAAATTTTAAGTGGTTTATTTATATTGATATGGGACACAGGTTCTGGCATTATTATTTCATAGATTTTATTAAATCACAAGATGACTCACATTGAAATGAAATGTGCTGAAGAATTAGCTTTTGCCTGGAGAGAGCGTTTGGCATTTTAATTTTTTTTTTTTTTTTAATTCTGTTTTGAAGTGAAGTGAAGTCATGTTTATTTGTATAGCCTTTAATCACAAAGAGTCTCAAAGGGCTGCACAGATCAAAGACTATTGCAAACTACAGACTATTATGACACCATCCCCTCATCCAAAACCTACATGAGGGCAAACAATACACATATTATTAACATGAAATATAAGTTATTCATATGCTATAGAGTAGAAGTGTGTTTTAAGCTTGGATTAAAACATTTCCACTGAGGTTTTATATCGAATCTCAGGGGGAAGAGCATTCCACAGCAGTGGGGCCCGGAAGGAGAACGGTCTCGATCCTGTGGATCTCTTCTTGGCTCTTGGAATCACTAGTAGACCAGCGTTTTCAGAGCGAACATAGGGGGAAATTAAATCCGAAAGATATGAGGGAGTAAGTCCATGCATGATTTTGAATAATACCAATAGAACCTTAAAATCACATCTTAAGATATCAGGGAGCCAATGCAGGTTAGCTAAAATCGGGGTAATGTGATCAAACTTTCTTAAAGTATCTTTCAAAATTGTATTTATTTATTTTATATAGTTTTGCTTTAATGGCTCTTGGGTTTAAAAAGGTTCCCAACCTCTAGAAAAAAGCAACAAAAACAACCTGAAGATCCGTTTGGGAGCCGAAAGTCCCGGTGTTTTTAGTGAGTCAAACCAAAAGAGCCGTTTCTCGAAAAAGAGTCTGAATTCCCATAATTGGTGTTCGTAACGTCATGATATAAACATCTGTGTGATTAAAAAAACGGATATACTACACGAATATTGAAAACAAATATAATTTTATAATATAATTTTGATATCTTATGCATCAACACACACACACACACATATATATATATATATATATATATATATATATATATATATATATATATATGTATATATATATATATATATATATATATATATATATATATATATATATATATAACCACTCACAAATAAAGCCGGATATGCGAGACCTACGTCACATCCGAAAACTTTCTAGTAGCGCTTGTTTTCTTCATTTTTTTACTCAAGAGAGCGGGGCTTTACACGTTAAGTGTATCCTTATGCGCGCGGGTTAAGCACCGCCCACGAGGTAAGTGCGGTGTGATAAATATTAACCCCTGATCTAAAGGCGGGAGTGCAAGAATGTCAACGGACCTTTAGGATACAATTCCGCCCAAAATCGCAAATACATATTTTTTAAACACTCTTTTTCTTTTTTATCTGAAGTTTGTAAGCTTCCTATTTTCTAGTTTTTAGTCGATTGTGACCAGAATAGCTTTTGAACGATTATTCACTCAATAGAATGGCGTCAAAAAAAGCAAGCATGTTTGTTGGTAAGTAGCTTTACATGCTTTTATGAGGCAGAATTGTTTGTATTATTATTATTGTTATTATTATTATTAGACTGAAAAACATTTTGGAAGACAAATATCCTTGCTTATTTATTGCGTGTAAGTCGGCCAATTATCATTTTAACCACTTTACATCTCGGGCTGCAATTAACGACTATTTTATTAGTCGACTATCCATCCATTATCTGCACCGCTTATCCCCAGTAGGGTGGCGGGGGTGCTGGAGCCCATCCCAGCTATCTTCGGGCAGTGGGCAGGGGACACCCTGAACCGGTTGCCAGCCAGGGACAGTCAATTTTCCCTTATCATGGATACTTTAATGCTGCAAAGCACAGTGGGACTTACAGTACGGAGACAAATGCTACAAGCAAACCTCATTTGAAATGAAATGAAATGATCTGCATTTTATATAGCGCTTTTCAAGTCAATGACTTCCCAAAGCGCTTTACAATGCGCTCCACATTTCCCAATAGCGGCCTTGCAGCCATGTAAGGCGCTACCCTGCTTATTGGGGGTATCAGGGGTTCAGTGTCTTACCCAAGGACACTTCAACATATAACACGGACGAGCCGGGATTCGAACTGGGATCCCTTGATCCCAAGACGAGTGCTCTACCTCCTGAGCTACTGCCGCCCATTTATTCTCTTATTTTCTGCCCCCACAGTGAAAATTCCACAGTTCAAATTTAGTTGATGCAACAGTTGTATCCATCAATATGTAGTGTAGTCTATGCGTCTGGCAACCCACATACACCACACCTTGTAAATCGACAGGAGGAAGCACTCGCGTCTCCTTTTGGAATAAAAGTAAACAATCAGGGTACGTTGATGAATTTGGTGAGTGACATAAATGAAATCATTCTTTTTTTAATGTCAAAATTTAAAAGCAGAACCCACTCCAATTCTTGTAATGGCGACGCTCCCTGATCAGATTGCTTGTAAACAGCTTGTATGAGGATATTTTGTTTGCAACGAGTCATGTGACTGAGTGTTTGGGATTGTTCAGATTAGTGCCCAGGAAACAGAAGGCAGTTTTCTGATCGGTTTGAGTGTATTGACCCTTTAAAGAGACGCCAAAAATACTTCAGCGTATACAAAAACCCGCAGAACCGACTAATAAAAAAAAAAATCAGTGATGCACTAAGGACGTAAAAATCGGACTGCGTAATGGCGACAGAACACCATATTTAGATTTAGTTTTAAATGTATTACACTACTTTGTATGTAGTGGTCTACAACATGTCATTTGTAGTGGGTTTAGTCCTTGTTTTTGTCATCCTGTCCACCCAGGGGTCCCTTTTGCCCTCTTGCAGCAGCTGGCGCCACCTGTGCGCTTGGTGTCCGCCGCTCTCTGGAAGGTTATGAAGCAGCGAGACTTGTCTCAGTACAAAGTCCTAGTTGAGTTTGTGGAGTCCACTTGTGAGAAAGTGCCAGGCTTACTCACCTTAAGACACCAGGCCAAGCTCGCATTAGGACTGAGAGCCCGGGTATGTATCTTTTAAGTACTGTATGCCATTTTTTGGGATGTCAATTTTTGTGTTCCGCACCTCAAAGTACACCATCAGTTGTTTATCTTTTATTTTGTTGATCAACATAATATGAAACTCTTGTCTCTCAAACTGTAACCTCAATTTTGCTCTGGTTCTTTTCCAGATCATTTTAGAACTCTTACATGTTCCTAAACCTGATGTTGATTTAATTGAGACGGAGCTGAGAAATTTCAGGGTTCCAACTGGCCAGTCTACCTCTTTGGCTCCTGCAGCTGTACGTAGACTTGAGTGTGTGTTTTTTTTCTTTGTCTGATCTGAAATCAACTTGCTTTTTTGTCTGCAGAAAACTGACATCAAGGTGAAAAATTCAGTTGAGAGTTTTCAAACAATGGTCCAAACCTTGCTCTCTGACCAGGATGCAAAAGAGAAGTTTTTCCAGGTCTGTTGCACATAAGTCTTCGGTTTGATGGTAAAAAAGTTTTACTGTTGTTTGTACTGTCAGGAGGAGTACCTTAAAGACTACGGTCAATTGTATGACCAAACATTGGAGAAGCTGCTGTGGGAGTTTCTGGTTCGGTTGGATCAACTGCTTCCAGTGCCTAGCCTTGCTCAGGTAGAGAAAACAATTCAAAAAGAGCCGTCCTGGTCATCTGTATTGATCAGGGTTTGTACGGGTGCCTAAAATTCTTGAAAATGTCTTCATTTTAAAGGTTTATTTTCAAGGATTGAAAAGTGCTTACATTTTGGGTCAAGTTTTGTAAATGCTTGAACTTGTAACCTTGTTTCTCAACAAGTGTGCTTAAAAATGTCGCAGATACCACTTTCTGGTGGCTTTGCTATACAATTGCATTTCTTCTTCCCTTGTGATTAACTATAGCTGGCATTAGTTTGTACGGCATTGTCCTGTGAAGCATTATCGGGTCGCACCCAAGATGTTAGGTGCATGCTCCACATAAACAGGGCACCATGAAATGTGTATTAGTGCAAGGATTAAGTACAAATTATGGACATTTATTATGGGCCATGCAAAATTGGAGGGTAGTTTCCCAGTGGTAAATTCTCATGGGAAGAACTTCCTGCAACTGAAAATCTAAGCTACGTATTACTGTCATTTTACCTGACACATTTATGGGGAGAGATTTGTCTCAAAAACAAATACATTTGCGATTTCCTCAAGATCTTAAAATCGTTTTTAATAATTGCTCACACAAGTTTAAAAATAGCAAATGTAAATTTCAGTTATATTTGGCTCTGCCAAACATCACACTGGATTTTCTTTAATTTTAATTGTACTGGAGAAATTGGAAAATTGGCTTTGAAAGTCCTTGAAACGTGCTTGAATTTGGCTATGAAAAAGGTCTACAAACCCTAATTGAAGAATGTCTGTGGGTTGTTTTGTAGACAGTGTCCTGGCTCTGTGAGACCCCAACAGTTGTAGAAGAGTGCGCCCGTGCCGCCACCCAACCCCAGCTCCTAAAAATTTTGCTGGATTATCAAGCCTGTCTTGGGCATCTTGATTCTGCAGGTAAGCTTGGCATGATCCAGTGTTGTGTTTTAGGGGAAAATATGTGAGGGCACTATCTTAAAACCCCTCCTCCAGAAGGATCCAGAAATGATTCCTTCTGGCGGAGCTTGGTAAGGGGCCCTGGTCCAGGTTTCTCTGCTGAAGCATCTATCACCTGGGAAATGGATGGATGGCTAATTATTTATTTATTTTTTACTCTAACAGCATCCCTCCCACCACACTTGGGAGACTCCATCTTGACGACCTTATCTTTACCCCTCTCTGGGAGAGTGACTTCAAATGATACTAAAGGTTCTAGTCCTTCTTCTGAAACACAACCCAAACGGAGGCAAGACGAAACGTTTTCCGCTGCCGTTGACCTGATAAGTGACAGCGAAGCCACGCTGGGAACGAAGAAGTCCAAACAAGAAGGCGGTGGCCTTACGAGGTTGAAGGCGAGGAAGAATCTAGAGGCCAGCGACGAAGAAATAAATTTGCCCCCAAACACTTGCCCCATCAAGGCAGCCTGCCTGCGCCACCAACCAAAAGTAATTCTCCGAAAACTGCAGAAGTCTGAATTACGGCAAAGAAGGATGGCTTTCCACGGGCAGACAAGTAACCCTAATAAAGAGTAAGCAAGTGGTATTAACACATTTACTGTGATGCTGGACTGAGTCAAGCTTTGTAACATATATTTATGGGGGGAAAAGGTTAGCGAGAGAGAAACCCGACCCCAACGTAATGATTAACATTTAATACGTGTTGGGCTCGGGCTTAAGCTCTTACCTCTGATTTAAATGCATGTTTTGGTCTAAAAACAAATTAATTTATGGTATCTTATGAGGGCACAATAGATTTTTTTCACAGAATTCCTGCTGAGCCTTAAAAAATCTTAAAAGGCATTGAATTTACGCTCCGGTTTCCTCCCACGTTCCGAAAACATGCATGTGAGGTTAATTGGCCGGTGTTTTTTTTTTTTTTTTTTTTTTTGGTTGACTTGGTCTTAAATTTGATTTCAAAAGGCATTAAAGCGTCTTGAATTCCACTTGTCTTAAGCTGTAGGAACCATGTTTTCTGTAGCAGAGCTTGTTTTCGAGGACGCTACGCAATTTCTGCCTAGATGAAATTTTTTTAGATCCCTTTTGACTTCCAGTTATGGTACTGGCCATTAGGCCCATGTTGAAGGATGAATACGGATCATGTCAGTAGTGAGTTTGATCTTTTTGATTTGAATTATTCGATATTTATAGTTTGTCTACTTACCAGGAACCAGCCCACACAAGTAAGCACAAGTGACTTGTTGTCTCTTCTACAGCAAAGCAGCCCAGGTAGGAGGACGTTCCACGTTTCATTGTAAAAGAAAAAAAACAACTTAAAATAATTTAATAACTATTATTTTTTCCCCAAATTACATTACTGTATTTTTTGCACTATAAGGTGCACCAGATTACAATTTGCACCCCTAATAAAACTTTAGTGATATTTTTTCATACCCTTCTTGCTGCAGTTTTCGCTGGTTTAATGCTTTGCGGTTTTGAATTGATAGTCTTTATTGTCATTGATATCAATGTAGCGTGCATTGTGTTCAGGAGACAGCAAATGCTATCACGGGGGCAGGTTGGTGGGCGTGACTGCCTATGTGCGCGACTGTGATAGGCTGGTATATGTTGTCAAACAGTCGGTGTGGGCGGGCGTATAAAGAACATAAGTATTACAAGGCTCAGGTTCGAGGTCCGAAGCAAAACCAATGTCAGCCTTTCACATTTTATTTATGAGAATTCTGGAGCAGTAGGGGTGATTTTGGCCAGCTTTCGAGTGTGCGCTTGGGGTGTGAGGGTGACACGGAATCCATTGCGCGGGTCACCCACAAATTAGAAGAACAATAATGAATTCACCTATTTATGGAAAATGAACACTTGTTCATTTTGGAATTCACGGAAGAACCAAAATTGCATCACATTCACCTGGATTTCAATAACAATTTATCACTGCCTTAAACAAGCAGTGGTGCTCAATCTTAAAGTGATAGCTACATCTAGTGGTTGTCAACAATACTTACAATTAATCATGCCACATTAAGGATAATTAAAAACAATTCAGCAAGAGAGAAATCGGCCCGAACCCCATAACTTAATGACGTTTTAGGCCGAACCGACCCAAAATGTACGTTGGACCGGATTTGTCCTCCGGGCCTAATATTGTATCTCTAGCACCCATTCAAATTTCTGTTAAGTCAAGTCATGTTTATTTGTATAGCGCTTAATCACAAAGAGTCTCAAAGGGCTGCACGGACCACAGATTATTGCAAACCCCCAGACTATTATTACACCATCCCCTGATCTTAAACCTACATGAGGGCAAGGAAAAATTCAAAAACATGAGGAAAATGAAGAAACCTTGAGAATGGACCCCACACATGAGGTAATTCCCCTTCCAGGATGACCAGGCTGCAATGGATGTTGCAATAACAAATAATACACAGAAATTGTCAACATAAAATATAAGTTATTCATATGTCAAATTTTGATTCATTAGGTGCATTTATATTTGAATCTGAGACCAAAAAAAAATCCCCCACTGCCCGAGGATAGCTGGGATGGTCTCCAGCACCCCTGCGATCCTACTGAGGATAAGCAGTGCAGATAATGGATGGATGAATCTGAGACATATGATCATGTCATACTTTGCTTTACTGATCCCATCATTGTGTTTTTTTCTGGGTGTATGCAGTGACTGGCACGGACTACGTTGCCGATTCCGAGGACGAAGCAACAAAGAACTTTAAGGAGAGGGTAAGTGAATACTTTCATCTTTTTACCTCCCCCCACGTCGAAGCAATACCCCAAGAAATGTCATGTCGGTTCTCCCTCAGTTGTTTAGGAAGCGTTACTCCAAAACCAAACACGGCACGTATTTCCCTACCCTGCGTGAATTCTGCAAGCTCCGCAACCGCGCCACGCTGCTTGATGGCAGACAACGGAAATATTTTTGATGTGTTGTTTTTTTTTTTTTATCCTACCAGTAATTAAACTTTATGTGTTGTGGTTTCAAATAAATTCTTTTTTTGTTTTTTGTCTGAATGTTTTCTTCCAAGCTAACTAAATAAGTATGCGGAGATTTTTTTTTTCCCCTGGGTGAGGTTGGGCCATAATGGCTTGTACACAAAAAAGATCAAATTAAGGCATTCCATTTTCTCAAATGTTTTTACATAAAATATTTTTAAAAATTAGGAATACATTTTAAGAATCAATATAATGAATAAATACAAA